>NC_044058.1:21477437-21717437 GCF_902167405.1 Gadus morhua | reverse complement strand
AGGGTTTCTTATTGTGTGGATGAGTGGTTGTTGTGTGTACTAGAGTAGCAAGTATTTTTTCAGTCTACATGCTGTGTGTGCCCCTTGCCTCATCAAGGTTTCTTCCTTGCTAATTAAGGGAGTTATTTCTTGCCGTCTGGGGGGGCTGTACAAATACTAATTAATTGAAAGTGGAATATAGGTGAATAGGTTCATGTTGTTCATGTACAGTTACTCTGCTCCTCAAGTCGTTTTCGCCATGCAACATTACGTAAACAGTACATTAACCATGACGTGAAATTAAACTCCACTACCTCCAACGATGTAGATCTTGTCATCAATGACAGCAGCGGGTGCAGAGATGTTTTTCACTGTTCGGTTTTCCATCTTAAACCATAGATTCCTGGAAATATGGTAGACCTTTGAAGACGTTGCAGGGAGAGAGGGAGAATAGATTGTATGTAAGTGCTTAGCACATGCGTCTATGTACATCCATAGACCCTGACATTTTAAATGTCAATGTAGAAAGGATAATAGGCGAGCGTTCGATTGGTTGATGGATGAGTGATGGGCAAATGGTTGGCTTAAATGTGGGGGGAACATAAGAGAGGAATACAAAATGTACTGAAACGCCAAATACTTGGAATGACAGACTTGGGCTGTGGTATTACCTGTATCATCCTAACAGGGTTCTGCATGGCGTTCTCTCCTCCAAACACGTAGATCCTCTGGTCGGCTGCAGCGACGGCTGGGTGGAGCACCGCCTCTGGCATCGGGGACATGGTCTCCCATTGGTTGAACATACTGTTGTACCTGGTCGTGCGACATTGAAATCGTTTACATCACTAGACTTCAAGGAGATCATGGTATCACGCTATCATTGTGAATGTCTGCCAGGTGGAATCTCACCTCTCCACACTGTTAGACACACATCTGTCCGAGCCGAGCCCGCCCAGGACGAAGATGAAGTGGAGGAAGGAAATGCTCTGGTGGGCAAAATGTGGCGCCAGCATGGGCTCGGCCGTGCGCCACTGGTTGGTCTTGAGCGACAGCGTGTAGACGGCGGAGCTGGCCTGGCGCGGGGTGTTGGTGGCCGTGGTGGGCAGGCCCCCGAGGACGTAGAGGACACTGTGGAGGCATACGTAGGACGCCTTGTACAGGCGCAGGGGCAGCTTGGCGAGCCACTGCCAAGTCTGGCTGTTCTCGTCGAAGATCAGGGCCTCCCTGGAGGTCTGCTCGTTGTTCTTCCTCCCGCCCACCACCACCAGTGTCTCGCTGCAGGTGTAACGCCGGGGCGCCACCCACAGTGGTTTGAGGTTGACCGCAGTGTCGCTCGGCGACTTTGAGTTGACGGAGAACATGAGGCGCCGAACGGACTCGATGATCTCGGTGCAGAGGGTGGAGGACTGGATCAGGGGGTCGTTGGCGATGAACTGGAAGAGGTAGGTCGGGTGGATGAAGCGGAGACGCACCTTCTTAAAAAGGTCGCTGATGGCCCCGCGTCTCGCCCGGGGGTCATGGTGGATCCAAGCGACGAGCGTCTCGAAGACCTGCTCCTCGTCCGCGCATAGGGTGTCGTCTTCCAGATACCCCAGCAGCTCGGGCAAGGAGAGCTCGCACAAGTCCTCAGAGGACGAAACGTCCGAGAAGCTCTCCATGGCCATCGCCTTGGCCTTGTTCTTCAGGCTGTTGCAGCTCAGGATCTCAGAGAGTCTTATCATGCTCAGGCAGTTCTCCGGGCTCAGCCGCTCTTGGAGGAAAGCCGAGCATACCTCGAAGAGTCGACCGTATTGCAGCATGGAGGCGGCTTGCATGAGAGGGAGCACGTTCTCCATGGTGATGCTGATCAGTCCTGTGTAGACATAGTCAATGATACTGCTCAAACTGGAAGATGTGATCCCCGTTATGCGAATCCTGGTCTGGTTGGTTTCCATAAAGTTGCTGCAGAACATGGCCCTGAAGTAAGGGCTGCTGGACACCAGGACATTGCGGTGGCACGGGATCTCGGACTGGTCTGAACACAGGAACACATCGGTGAAGACTCGGTCCCGCCGAAGGCTGTTGAGTTGGAGGAGTAGGGCAGAAGACAGCTCCTTGTCCTGGTAATGGAAGACCTCAATGGCGGCAAGGTCCATTCTGAATTAGAGTTAATATTTTGTTTTATTTCAAAGTTGTGTAAGCCTGCGGCATTGTTTGTTCAATTCGGCCCCATACGATTACCAAACTTAGGAGATTTGTAAGATTGTCCACTTTCGTTGTTTTCACATTTATGTGATGGATGGCCTGGCGGTGAAAGCTTATGAGTCTTCAGCATAAGCATCCTCCATCAAATTGACATTTAATTCATCTACTGGACCGCATGATTTCTAGGGGAAGGCTTTTAGTTTCTGGTTGCCTATTTATCATCACTCAACTATTTAAAAGGTAGCTATGGGCCAGCTGTCATTACAGGATGAGCAGCTAGCCAGCAGGCCTTTTGAGTATTAAGGGGAGACGTCAAGTTAGGGTCTCCTTGAATCCTGGCAGTGGCATTAATTATTGCTACTAGAAAGCCAAGGGGGTCAGCTCTAATGTATTACAATAAGGGTTCAGAACTGCCAATTTTATAGCTTTTGATGTTATTAGTGAAATGCTTTGGGGAATCAGGACCTCAGCTATTAATAATACAATGTCGGAGCAAACAGATACAAAGCATCTCAAAACTTTGACTGTGCACATAATGAGCTATTGAATGGGTTGACCATGAGATATAACACTACGGCTCTTCATCATACTTTGAATAATGAATAATACTTTGACTCTCATTGACAGGAGCTTGGGATCAGGGTTTGATAAGAATATCAATTTAGTCAAATATGAAAGAGGTTGAATGATAAAAGGATGCTTTGTAATTCTTAACAGCAACATCGATGGAACCAGGATCAGGTGGTTTGAACCAGGATCAGGTGGAATTAAACTGCAGAGAATCAAGGTTCAACTGTAGCCAGGCAAACCAAACGTGATATTATTGGAAGCTAGAGTAGGCAGCATACTATTAAGAATATCGATATTTTTTTCAATTTGCTGTTGATAATACACTTGTCCTCCACAAATTACAATTTCAAATATTTGTGCAAGCAAACATCGCCACATCAATTCAACACATTACCTCTACAATGTCAACAAATGTCCCCAATACGGATTTGTGATTTATCCTGGAAAGAACAGCCAACATAGACAGCCTGTATGAACACGGGTACACCAGCCGTCACAACCAGGTCACAACACATCTCTTACCTTGTCCTCCTCTTCCACCAGCCCTGTTAAATTCGCAGGTGTCCTCGTCTGTATTCAAATCACAAACTCAGAAGACGGTGTGAGGACTTGACATGTTCCATGCACTCTCTCCTGTCGGCTGTCCTCTGTCTCGTTGTGATGCTGCGCGTGTGTGCGTGTGTGGTGTCTGCAGCGTATGTTTTTCCGACGGGGCTGTCTGCCTCTTTGTACGTAGCTGGGCCTGTGGGGTTGTGTTTGTTGTTGTTCTGAACTCTTTCCAGGAGGCCTCAGTGTACATACTTTCAGCTCCCTATAAATAGGAGCTCTTTTTGGCAACACCGAAGTCCAGCTCGCATGTGACTCGGTGGCACTGTGTGTGTCACGGTCCTGCTTGCTCCATCACTCATTCACCCTCCCTTCGTCTCTCTGTCTCTCTCTCTTTCCTTCTCCCTCGCTCCCCTTATTAATTCCTTTGCTACATCTTTCGTTCCTGGCTTTAAGCTAACACTCACATTCATCATGCACACACACTCTCCCTCCCTCCTCTCTCTCTCTCTCTCTCTCTCTCTCTCTCTCTCTCTCTCTCTCTCTCTCTCTCTCTCTCTCTCTCTCTCTCTCTCTCTCTCTCTCTCTCTCTCTCTCTCTCTCTCTCTCTCTCTCTCTCTCTCTCTCTCTCTCCCTCCTCTCCCTCCCTCTACTCCTGGGCCAAACGCTGCCACATGCTTGGAGCTCCATAAACAAGAATGACATTTGACAGGGTGTTGTTGATTAAGATCTCTGCCAAGCCGGCCAGTGGACTGCTTGGTTGGCTGACTTGCATAAGAGTTTAAAAAATGGTGATGAAAAAATAAATTAACAAAACATACATTTTGTGAGTTGGCAGCGAAATGAGTCAAAGCATCACAACACTAAAAAATTCATGTGGATATAACTTATAGATCTATATTTAATAGAGTCGCTATTAGGGCTCTCAATCTTTTTTAAATCTTAACAGAAGCAGACAGACATGCCATGGAAAATAAATACGTATTATCGCAGCCATGGCTGAGGGATTTTGCTGCAATGTAATTCTCAGAGTCAATGTCGAATCTCCCTTAAATATATATCAAAAATGACAACCGTGGAAAAATAACACCTTAACGTATTCAACCGTAGAGGTTGATGATAAAAGGTATTTGCTTATTTTCCAGGAAGATGTCGTCTCTTTTCTCAGATCCACAATTTCAAGGAAGTAATTCCAAGGGGAATAAATGTGACGGTTCCCAGTTCCTCAAAGGAAAAAGAAAGAACTGCAGCCCGTTCTTCATTTTTTTTAACGTATTTATCTAATATATTTGTAATTCTATTGATTATTTCTAGTTGTTTTAATTGTATTGCAAACAAACGAATTACCAGTGAATAGTGTATTTTCCACCAAAATGTAATTGATCTCATCATTTCATCAGGGGCGTATGATTTTTATTCATGACATATGATTCGTGATAAATCATTGATTTTAAATCCAGAGCCCTGTCTAGGGGCCCGTCTCCCTCATTGGCCCTTGATGGTCCTCACCTTTCACCCCCTTCATTACACGGTCTCATGTAACGTCCCAAGCCATCATTGCGATATATTTCCGGGAAATGCATGATGTCCAAAAGCTTTTTCTGTGCATCTCTGGCTGTAGACCAGCTTGTTACACGTCATTCTCTGAACCTGAGTGGGGTGGTGGGGGCTGTTATTTTGCAATTTAAAGTTTCAGCTGCTAGATAAATAAGGTTCACAGAGAGTGTGGAGAGCTTTTTTTTTGATTGCTTGCTTGCAAAGAACAAACAATTGGTGTTCTGTTTACAGAATATAATTATCAGCAACGCTGCCTAGCATTCATCTTCTGAGCCTGGAGACCCCCACGGTAGGACAGACTCAACACATTTGTAGTGGTTCAGATATTTGTTACGCCGGACTGGACTCCGGTGTACGTCGGTGCACACTCACACAAACAACATGTGATTAGCCATTATACATCCCCCTCATAAAAAAAACACGCCGGCGAATGCAATTTGCACAGAAAGCACAGGCCGGCAATTTCATACAATACCTGTCGCTTTAACTCAAGCTGTAACCACTAGGTGTCAGCCAAACATTATGTTAATATGAGAACGGCCACGTACGAATACAGACAGAGGGAGAAACGACAGCTGCATGCATTGCAAACTGAGAAGTTCGAGCCATGTAGCGAAGCAGTTACGAGACAGAACCTTTACGAGTTGATGGGTACTTTCTGGAATAGATTTTAAAAAAAACGACATGAGACATATTAAGATTGAACCATTGTACAAAAGTGGTGGCAAACAGGTGGTCACAACAGTAAAAGTCGTCGGGATGGTAACAACCAATTCATAGCAACAAATGTGGCGAAAACAATTCAGCAAGTGTTGAAAGTCAATTCAAATCACCCAAGCTTCAGAAATATTCCTCAGTGCCGCAAAACAAAGAGTGTCTGTCGAGCACTGAGCATAGTAATGTAACATTGGAGAGGAAGTTCACATAATCCTCTTTTTGTAGGGTGGTAGATCGGAATTGATTGAAACGGGAAGACTTGACTTGTATTAATTTGTGAATGTGTGTTTATCAATGTAAGTTTGTGTTTGTGCCCGAGTGTTTGTATGTAATCATGTGTGCTTCTGTGTGCACCGATGTGTGTGTGTGTGTGTGTGTGTGTGTGTGTGTGTGTGTGTGTGTGTGTGTGTGTGTGTGTGTGTGTGTGTGTGTGTGTGTGTGTGTGTGTGTGTGCGTGCTCATGTACGTGTGAATGTATTTTTTTAGTGTGTAAGCATGAATGTGTGTTAGCATGTGTACATGTGTGTATTGTGTATGTCGGTGTTTGCATGCTTACATACATATGTATGATGTATGTAAGTGTGTTGTGTGTGTGTGTGTGTGTGTGTGTGTGTGTGTGTGTGTGTGTGTGTGTGTGTGTGTGTGTGTGTGTGTGCGTGCGTTTGTGTATCTTTTGTGTGCACCTATATAGGATTAAGAATTTGAATGTGTGTGCTTCTGCATGTGTGCAAGTATGTCAGCAAACGATGTGCATATGTGTGTCTGTGTATGTATGTTAGTGTGTGTGTGTGTGTGTGTGTGTGTGTGTGTGTGTGTGTGTGTGTGTGTGTGTGTGTGTGTGTGTGTGTGTGTGTGTGTGTGTGTCTTTGCTTGTGCACGTGTGTATCGGTGTGTGTGTTAGTATGAACTCAAGGGGGGGGCAGAGGTCTTAAAGGGCTTACCGTTAGCTGCTTAAAATTCTTCTGATATAACTAACAAAAGAGGGCAGCACATCGAAACAGAAACGGTACATTGTTGCAGCGAGGAAAACAAAAAGGGAGATTGGAGGGCAGTGGGGTGGCGTGATGCTGTGGCATGTTTATTCACAGGCGGCCTCTCAGACCATCCCCATACAAACGCACCCACGCTAACATACACAAGCTCACACACACACGTACACATGCTAACATACACAAGCTCAAGCACACACACACACACACACACACACGTACACATACTAACATACATAAACAAGCTCACAAACTAAATACACACACACTTGTACACTACACATGCTAGCATACATACATGCACAAGCTGACACACACAGACAAACATACACATGCTAACATACACACATGCACGAGCACAAACACACAAAAATACATACACGTGCACAATCACACACACCCACTAACATATATAGGTGCACAAGCACACGATAACATACAAACACAAACTGATCAATGAGTGTGGGGTCATGCGGTGACAACCACTAAGAGCCGTGACAGCAATATGCATATTCACCCTCTACCAAGCCTCCTTCTTTATAGTCCTCGGATATGTCAGTGTGTGCCAAAGTTCACGTTGTTTTGTGTGTTCCCTACATAAAGCCGACACACAGTATGTGTACTGGGCGTCACGCAGCCTAAGCCCTTGGCTGTATATTTTTGGAAGAGCATGCATGCATTTGTGTTTCTCTCTTTACGTATTCATGTGATTGTGATGAATTCAGCCATGAATGTGTTGTTGTCTGACATTGATATTCCCCCCGCAGAAGAGGCTGAAGCCGGTGTCTTTAAACTGACAGTCAGTGTACAGAGAGAGAGAAAGAGAGATGGGGGGGGGGGAGAGAGAGAGGGAGAGAACAAGAGAGAGATAGATGGAGAGAGAGAAGGGGGGTGAGAGACAGAGAGAGAGAGAGAGAGAGAGAGAGAGAACAAGAGAGAGATAGATGGAGAGAGAGAAGGGGGGTGAGAGAGAGGGGGAGAGAGGAGAGAGAGAGACAGAGAGAGACAGAGACAGAGACAGAGAGAGAGAGAGAGAGAGAGAGAGAGACAGAGAGAGAGAGAGAGAGAGAGAGAGAGAGAGAGAGAGAGAGAGAGAGAGAGAGAGAGAGAGAGAATGAGGGAGAAAACGAGAGGGGGGGTGAGAGAAAGAGGGGAGTGAGAGAGTTAGAAGGAATGAGACATAGAGAAACAAGAGAGATGGGGTTGAGAGAAAGGGAGGAAAGAGAGAGAGAAACACACACACTGGGCTGGGGAAGGGCACCGGGACCAAGCCGTTGGATTTGGCCAGCTGGGTAAAGGAGAAAGGAGGACGATGAAGGCAAAGAGAGAGAGGGGCAATGGAGGATGGAGACAGAGCGGGATGACTTAAGGTGAAATATCTCTGTCATCTTGATTTGTGCAGTGCACCTGTGGGCAGTCAGTCACAGACTGTGAAAAGAGTTTTGGGGAAAAGGGACCGAAAGACAGGTCCACAGTCACAGAGACTCATAATGCATAATATCGGACAGTATTTAATGTGAAATACAAATTAAAAAGGTGGTCTGAATTATTGATGGAGTCTCAATCAATAATTCAGACCACCTTTACCTCTCAACACTTATTATCTCCATCATGGAGATAATAAGTGTTGTTTTCATATTGTTGGATTAAAAAAAGTTAAAAAGGAGTAAAGATTGTGCGTCGCAATGACTGCCTCCATTTTGGAAGCATAACAGCATTGGACTCTTTATCATTTTATGTTATTATGTTAGCAGTGATCATATTCTGGTCATACTCTAGTAATTCACTGTGAAATATTTTTGTCATTATAGGGAGACATTGTAGATTGACATAACAACAGGGGTTTTCCTGCAAGACTTGGACCAAACATTAGGGTTGGGGTTTGACATCATGAGTCTATGCTGCATTCAAAGACTGCCCAGTTGTGGGCACCTCAGCAGATAGCATTTTTTGTAAATATTTAGACTCGATGCCTCCCTGCCTCTCCTAGCCATTTGAGACACATCTGACATCCCATGATGCATTCTGATGTACAAGCCCTACTTTAATAGACCCTGTTCAGGGTTCACCTAGACTCTGCATACCCTCCCCCCTTACCGCCCCCCCCCGCCCTCTTACGCAATTATTGTATGTTGTACGTCCTGGCACTTAGTGTACGCAATTATTGTATGCTGTACATCCTGGCACTTAATGTACGCAATTATTGTATGTTATACGTCCTGGCACTTAATGTATGCACTAATTGTATGTTGTACGTCCTGGCACTTAATGTATGCACTTGTTGTATGTTGTACGTCCTGGCACTTAATGTATGCACTTGTTGTATGTTGTACGTCCTGGCACTTAATGTACGCACTAATTGTATGTTGTACGTCCTGCTACTTAAAAAGTAAGTGTACTTAGTGTCTTATCCTAGCTATCTTTGTTGTATATGAGGAATGTGTTAACTGTTAGTGCTTGGCACTCATTTCTATGAACATCCTTACTGCACCGAGGCTGATATATTGTTTGTCTCGGACAAAATGTACTTATTGTAACTCGATGAAAGTGGCTGCTGAATATCCTGAATGTAAATGTAAATGTCATGATGCATTCTGGTATTCAAGACCTATTTGAATAGACCCTTTTCACAGTAGGATGAACACAGGTGCAGCTTCCATTAATTATGGGTCTATTGATTTAGATTTAGCGCAGCAGCATAGACACAAGTCAGGTACATATGCGTAAACCCTGCAGGTGCTGCTACAGACAAAGTTAAAGATGACGTTTAAAATACAGGAACAGGAAGTGAATTTACCCTACTATTGAAGAACTGTGAAATGTTCAGAACAGGTGCATTGCATTGGGAGTTTATTGACATATTGAGGATTCATCCTTTTTTTAAGTGTGGAGGCAGTTGTTATTACAAACGAATGCATGCTCGTAAACAACACCAGCCCAACGAAACCACGACGCGCATGTGTCCATATTTGGAATGGATGAGGCGCACGCAGCACTGCCGCTTTAAGTGGCGCACCTCCCCGTCTGGGAACCTCGGGTGAGTAGTATCACCGCAAGACGCGCGGAGAGAGGCTCACAACCAGACCCGGGCGTCCGGTTCAGCAGAAACAGGGGAACACAGCCAACAGCCAACAGCCAACAAGCCACACACACACGTCTCACATAACCCATCGCGGATCTTAGAAGAGATGGAATTGAGAGAGGAGACGGAATAATCGCAGCAACAGGACTTTCGTTTGGGTAATTTAACTCGGATGAGGAGGAGCTAAGTCAACAGGTGCCTTGTTGAGAAGCACCGGGCTCAGGGATAACGAAAGTCGGGCGTGACGGTGTGTTGACACGGCAATATGGCGACCGGGTTACTTGTTAATTCAAATGTTAACAGTGTTTGTTTATATATTTAGGGAAACACTACTACGTACTTGGACATTTGGAGGTAAACCCAACTTTACCAACTTGCACGACTTGCCTGCTCATGGATTACTGGCACCTCAGCTCGCTGGAGACGTGGTGAACTATGCCTGGAGCACGTCCCCTTCTCTCCGGCGCACACCTGACCTTCACCCAGATCAGGTGGCTCTGGTGACGGTCTTCCCCGCACCAACAACGCTTATTTTTTAATTTAAATTATTCATTTTTTTCAAGTCTTATGGGGAACCAGGTGGAAAAACTGACACACTTAACCTACGACGAAGTCCCAACCTCGGACCCCAACGGGCTGGACCCCGCCGGGGGGGACGAGGTGGGACCGCGGATCGGGGTGTCCTACATCTTCTCCGCCGACGACGACGACCACGAGGACCCCCTGGATGTACCGAACACCAGCCGGCCTCCCAGCCAGGAGGACCCGCCGTTCAACCCCCACAACGAGCTGGCGTGCTCGGTGCACTACCGTGATGAGTGTGTGTACCAGAGGAACACAGCGGAGACAAACAACGCAACCACACACTCGCCTGAGAGTCTGTTGAACAAGTGCAGACCGGGGGACCTGTTGGAGTTCGTCTCCGCCGGCCAGTACCCACACTGGGCGGTGTACGTCGGCGACTTCCGGGTGGTTCACCTGCACCGCGCGGAGGTCAAGGACAGCTTCCTAACGGACGCGAGCCAGGGCAGGCCGGGCCGCATAGTGAACGACCTGTATCGGTACCGCGCGCTGCCGCTCGAGGTGGTGCTGAGGAACGCGCGGGATCATGTGGGGTCGCGGGACCGGGAGCTGTGCTGGCGCAACGCAGAGTGCTTCGCCGCGTGGTGCCGCTACGGGAAGCGCGAGTTCAAAATGGGTGGGGAGATCCGCATCGGGAAACAGCCGTACAGGTTGACGTTGATGTTCTCCCCGAAGGACCGACACGTGCTGGAGTTTCAGAGCCTGGAGGACGTGATCATGGAGAAGAGGAGGAACGATCAGATCGGGAAGGAGGCGGTGGTGCAGGAGCTGGCTGGACACCTTAATGCCACAAACGAGATCAAGGATGATCGTTTTGATTGATTGGTGGGTCGTTGGCCGGGCAAAAGTGAAGTGCAGTGATGGACGGTGGAGTATTTGATGGGATGACATTTTAGTTTAGGGAGTCGTTGGTCTATGGGCCGGGGGCTTCGTTGAGCTGCCCACTCAAGAGATGGACACCTGCGGACACTTTCTTTTGAGAATGACCCCGGGAAAGTGTCGATTTTATGAGGTCTTGATGGGGTCTTAGGCAATCAAACTCAGGAATCGGAGACCCGAATGTCCAGATTAAGACAATAAGTACTGTGTATGGATTTAAAAAAAAACTTTTTGTGTGGCTTTATTCAAAACAAGGACGATAATCCACTCAGATTTTTATCCTATGGATACAGTTCACAACCGCAGGGTGGGGTGGGCGTTAATCAATTTGTGTTGTTTAATAATTTCTGAAGAAAAATATACTTTGTATGATAGTATAACGGGAATAAATATATATATTTTAAATAAGACTTTTTGTTTATTTTTGGTCCACTGTGGATAATTGACCAATCAAGCACCACCACTGTCATTTTGAAATAGCTAACTAATCACACCAAAACTATTCATTCCATGAAGCTATCAGTAGGAAACCCACCAGCTATATGAAGAACTAACAGCATCCTTCTGAAGTTTTATTAAAAATGTTAATGTTGAAACCAAAGCAGGCCAATATCTTTTGACGTAACATCATTAACCTCACCACTTCACAAAAACAGCTGCTTATACACTCATCGACACTTTTGTAAACTCATATGATCACTAGTTAAAATCGACTGACTGTAAATATTTTAGTGAACTGAACTCCCTGAGGGCGTCTGATCCAACTTGTTTGTGTCTTTGCTGTGGAGATAACTCTGTTGGGAAAATGGTGGTTGATGTTCTGCTTTCATTATCCTCCACGTTAATATTCTGCTAATGCAGTAATAGGCCTACGTATTGTTCCTTGGGTAAACTAAACATGCACTTTGTATTCAGCCCTCAAAACCTTTTGAAAAGGTAAAAGGAGAGAAACAACAACATGGAATGGGCCCCGACAAGAAGCAAAGTTGTGGCTGTGTATTGTATTTCCCTGCAGGTATGTTTTTCTCCCTGGACCCACCCTTTGATAGAACAATTAGCAGTCTAACTGAATAGGGGGGCTGACAGACAGATTTGCATTTCTTCCATTCTCTGTAGTCTGCTACGATGATCAAAAGTGTGCGTGCGCATGTGTGAGTGAGCGTGTGTCTGTGTGAGCTGCATGTTTATGACACATTCAACACTGGCAAATTGGTATTTGCATATAAACACTATAATGCTGTCAATAGATGGGGATAATACGGTCACAAGCATGAGGGGGTCTCGCGATTCGCACAAATCTGACTAGATTAATTTCTAAAATCTGTCGGGAGACGAACTCAACTCTGGTTTGAACGGTGGAGATTTGATTACTTTTGCTTCATTCTATTTCGACCAATCACGTAGCGGGAGGTGGCTATAAGTGTGCAGTTGTCAATAAATTATTATTAATTATTATAGGCCTACTATTAACAGCGAACACAAACTTAGCCAACAGTATTAAACTGCACAAATCTGTGCAGTTTAATACTGTCGGTCTCGTTGTCTATTTACACTTTCAGTTGTGTTCAGTCCCTTTTGTTTCACGATGCTAGCAAAACCACAATCCTTGCAGATGTGTCACAAGTTTTCTTTAGTCCTAACTTAAGTACGCCAGCAGACACTAATTTTCCTCTACTCAATTAGCTATAATGTGTTTATATTTTTGTATCACCACCGTCTCACTTCTTTGAAACTATGTAGCCTACAATTAATGTTGACCAAATGTCCTCAGTGGTAAGCCAGAGAACACAGTACACACAGAGTGTACCAAGGACGCTACATTCTGCAGCGGAAAGGTATTGTTTCATTTATTTTCCAACAGATAAAAGCGAAGTCACTGGTCTACGATGTGTAGTTCTTTCCAACACTTTATACTTAATGGGTACAAGACATCCCCAAAGCTATCTATCTACTTGAATGTAGCCTACATATTGTAAGTCGCTTTGGATAAAAGTGTCTGTTAAATGCCCTAAATGGAAATGTAAATCTACAGGCCCGTTTCTTACCCACAGATACAACGACGAGGTCTTCTGCAAAATTAATTAGCAGATAGTATCAGCCACACAGGAAGAAGGAGGATATTCTAGGATTTAACATGGGCGTGTCCAGAAATTGTTATCCGAGCGGGGAAAGTGGTCTCCACATAGCAGGAGAATACCTGTGTGAAGTTGGCCCCCCGTCTCATTCAAAATATTAAAATGACACTGCTGTTCGTTTGTGCTAGGTTTGTGCTGGTTTGTGCCGTAAAAATTATCGTTTGTGCTGGTAAGGATTTTGAGTAATTCAAAATTGCATTTTCTGGCATGTGACGTCACCCACCCCCCCGTTCACGCCCAAATCTCATCAAAATAGTCCCAATCGTTAGTGCTACGTTTGTGCTGGTTTGTGCCGTCAAAAGAAATTGTTTTGCTATTATGGTTTCTTAGTTGTTCCCGTTTGATTTTCACACATGACGTCCCTCAGCCCCCCGTCCTCCTTGAAATCGCGTCAAAATGGTCTCTATCGTTAGTGCTACGTTTGTGCTGGTTTGTGCAGTCAAAAGAAATATTTGTGCAACTATAGTTTAAAAGGTATTCCAGTTTGATTTTTCTCACGTGACGTCACTCAGCCCCCCCTCCATCTTCAAATCGCGTCAAAATTGTCTCTATGTTTAGTGCTACGTTAGTGCTGGTTTGTGCTGTTAAAATAAATGTTTTTGATACTTTACTTTTTAAGTAATTAATACAACTTTATTTCCCCTTCTTGTTATGTAAACAGACCACTTGTTATGCAACCAGCATGCCTAGAACGTTCAAATCGCGTCAAAATGGTCTCTATCGTTAGTGCTACGTTTGTGCTGGTTTGTGCAGTCAAAATAAATGTTTGTGCCACTATAGTTTAAAATATATTCCTAAAATATATTCCTGGTAAAAATAGATACCTAGGCAGTTTCTTCTGCTTTGCCGGTCAAGTGGTACAGTGGTATGGTTGCCTGCTGCTCTGGCTGAGTGCACATTCTGTGCATCTATTTGTTTGTGTTTCATCTCATGACCCTGCTACTTACAGCAGATACCGTGACAAGTGGCTAATAAAGAATATTACATCTAAATCAAAACCTGACTGAAGTGAACCAAACTCAAATGTATTTGAAAATAACGCACAAAAAACAAGCAAACACCTCATATAAACAGGACATACAAATGTGATGATTGGGGAACAATCAATTATTTTGACGGCACAAACGATAGAGCCTATTTTGAGATTTCAAAGTGGACTGTGGGCTGGTGAGGTCAAACGTGGGCATAATAAAGCTTTAACATTAACTTAAAAACTATAGTTGTTAAGAATTGAAGGTCATGTGCAGAACTTAAATGCACGACTCAGAACTCAGTAGTTGAATAAAGAACAAACGTTTACTGGCAGGATACGGTACACAGGTAAGCAAACATAATCCAAATAGGGCACACAGGTTCAGTCCGAGGTCAGAAACACGAGTAAACAATGAATATACGTAGCACGGAGAAATACAATGAACACAACCTGAAATGACGAGAACGCAACGAGTAACAAGAATACAAGACAGCACAAACCTGGCACAAACGATAGAGACCATTTTGCCGCGATTTGAAAGTTGACGGTGGGCTGTGTTGCATAACAAGAGGGCAAAATTAAGTTGTATTAATTACTTAAAAAGTAAAGTATCAAAAACATTTATTTTAACAGCACAAACCAGCACTAACGTAGCACTAAACATAGAGACCATTTTGACGCGATTTGAAGATGCACAGGGGGGCTGAGTTACATCGCGTGAGAAAAATCTAACTGGAATATCTTTTAAACTGTAGTGGCACAAACATTTCTTTTGACTGCACAAACCAGCACAAACTTAGCACTAACGATAGAGACCATTTTGACACGATTTGAGCGTTCTAGGGGTGATGGTTGCATAACAAGTGGACTGTTTACATAACAAGAAGGGAAAATAAAGTTGTATTAATTACTTAAAAAGTAAAGTATCAAAAACATTTATTTTAACAGCACAAACCAGCACTAACGTAGCACTAAACATAGAGACAACTTTGACGCGATTTGAAGATGGAGGGGGGGCTGAGTGACGTCACGTGAGAAAAATCAAACTGGAATACCTTTTAAACTATAGTTGCACAAATATTTCTTTTGACTGCACAAACCAGCACAAACGTAGCACTAACGATAGAGACCATTTTGACGCGATTTGAAGGAGGACGGGGGGCTGAGTGACGTCATGTGTGAAAAATCAAACGGGAACAACTAAGAAACCATAATAGCAAAACAATTTCTTTTTACGGCACAAACCAGCACAAACGTAGCACTAACGATTGGGACTATTTTGATGAGATTTGGGCGTGAACGGGGGGCTGGGTGACGTCACATGCCAGAAAATGCAATTTTGAATTACTCAAAATCCTTACCAGCACAAACGATAATTTTTACGGCACAAACCAGCACAAACCTAGCACAAACGAACAGCAGTGTCATTTTAATATTTTGAATGAGACGGGGGGCCAACTTCACACAGGTCAGGAGAATCTGTGAAACAAACGGCAAAGAGGCATTTAGGGTTCTCTGGAGAACTGCCGGTCGTTTAGTTATCTTTGTCAGGTGTGGTGGTATTTGAAGGAAAACCAGCCCGAAGGGTTTCTATCAGCAAACATATCTATTTTGTGCCACTTGTTACTCAAATACCATCTCTGGGCCCCGCTGAGAGAAGCTTTGATGGGACTCTTCTGATCCAAACAGAGTTTTGCCTAAAGCCCAAGACACAGATGAATTCATGCGTGACTGTAGGGGGAAAAGTGTGTTTGGAAGATAAGCAATGCAGATGAATCGTGTTGAATACTCAGTCTTCAGTTTTCATGTGTCTAAAGTTTAAATTCTTAAAAATAAGAATAACCATTTGCTCAGCTCAGACCCGGCCTGTTTGAAATACTGGTGGTTTGACTTTTAGACTTGATTGCAGTAGGCCTAGATGAGTTTATTTTATTTTCCCATGTTCATAGATTGAAGTAGGCCTAATTGAAAAAAAAAAAGATGCTCTTGTAACGCTGCCATATTGTAGTATCCGAACTATAGGTTTAGGTTTGAATTATAAAGTTTTCAACTGCCACTGAAGTGAATTCTGTTTTTGTCTGATGTTTGGAAGGTTGTATTTCATATGAAGGTGGGCATCATTTAAATGAATGATGAAATTAAACTATTGTAATAACAATGCTTTGTACATTGGTCCACTGTTCATTGTGAACTCGATGAACTGTAATTCCATGTCAACCTAATTCTGTGGTTTTGAAAGTGACCAACATGGGGTTAATAATTGTTCTGAAGTTAGCTGTTTGCCTTTCAGAGGGAACTATTTGTTTGTTTACTTTGTTGTATGTTTGGACATCAGACTTCCAAATCCAATGAAAGAGGGCAGCTCGTTGGTTATAGAAGTTAAGGACACTTTTTTTGGCTTGCCGACAAAAAGTGATTAGCATGAAAAATATAACAAGAGACAATCACCATTGCTGTCCTCAGCAGAGAACATCTCTTTTGTTTTTGCCGTCCTTGAATGCATTTGTTTTGTAAGAATAAGCTATGAGCTAAAAAAAAAAACAGCTGAACAAAATAATTGGATCAAGTACAACTGGGATATTATAGTTCATTATATTAATACAAAATAATAAAACAATGCAAAAATATGTATTTCAAGAACATCATTTTAATTAGAAGAGGGCTCTGAAATGGATTCAGGAGTTCCTGTTTACATTGGTCCTGTCCGGTCAACCAGAACTGTCTGGTTTATGCAACCAGAGGCAGAGAACAAGGAAGTGGCTAAATAAACTAGCAAAACAAACGGGCCTTGTTTGATAGGATAGCTTAATGGATGGATTAAGGCTTGAAGTAATGCATGAACGACTGGTAGGCCGACATTTGGGACTAGTATTCAAATATTTAGGTTATATGCTAACTGTTATCAAAGTATCACTTTGTTTATGCCATTCAATCCTTTTATCTCATGATGGCTCTTCAAGCCACTGCTTTTTATGTTAGTATCCCAGAAAATGTTAACATAAATTTAATATGGAATAGGCAGTAGAAAAATAAATACATGCACACCGACACGCATAACTTCTATCATCTCAGAGGAGACTTATAAAGGAGCTCCGTTAAAGACCATTAGTAAAACACAATTTTCCCGGCATGTTCACATTTAATAGTCCTCTTAGCCTAAGGGTCAGTAGAACCCTCACTTCCAATAATTACCGAAAACACATCACACCCAGGTGAACGATAGGCAAAATTATAGCTTTTGGAGAATAGTTTTTGCAGTTCACCCTTCAAGAACCTTTTAATATCCACATTTTCTTTTTGCAGTCGCACCTAGAGGGAAATCATCTTTCAGTTTATTCCGTGTTATTTTCATTGTTCAGGTCGGTAATGGTTTTGTGAGGAAAATAAATGAAGCTATCCATTTCAACCTATACTATACCCTATTCCTCCATACTTTAAGGTTTAGTTAGTGTGTGACACCATTAGCTCTGAAACACACAGATAACAGCAGTAAACACAATAACAGAAGCAGTGCACGTTCGAGAAGGGAAGTGTAACATAGAATTCGACGGTCACACCTCTTGACAGTTTAAGTAATAATTAAAGATCTATAAGGAAGCACGGAATATAATGTCCAAAAATAAGAGGAAGATAACCCCTTGTCATAAACTGGTCTGGTGGCTGCAAAATATCTTGCATGCAGGAGTGACAGTGGTGCCTTTGGGGCCATTGTTCATTCAGCTCTGCTCTCAGTCTGATAATGATAACGTTCTCTCCACCGCGCTGTCATAGGACGTACCAGCCAAACATTGCCGCCTGTAGATCTTGATAAGGACGAAGATTACTCACTGGTCACTTGTCAGTACTTTAGCCCAGGGGGGAATAACTGCTCTGACTGGGAATGATGACCCCTGCATAGCAAAACTATCAACCCACAGCTCTGACTGGGAGTGATGGTCCTTGCATCGCAGAAATATCAACAAACACACACACACACACACAAGGGAACACACACACACACAAACACGCGTGCGTGCGTGAACACACACATGCGCATAAACACACACACATTAACACACATGCACATACACACATAGATAACACTAACTGATGGAGCGAGCACCACACTGGGACATCTCCCCAGACTTGAGACTTCCACGTGCACCATCATACCATTAAACAATTTGATCGCACCAGTCACACACACCGCCACAGCCCTCTGACATTGGGGGGGCTTGTTGTCACCACTCCCGTTTACAGTGGCCCATCATGCATTGCAGGTGTCCATCATGGAGTCAGGTGTTGCCAGCCAGCTCCAAGCTGAATATGCCGCCGGCTCAAATCATAGACATGGACGTTTTTGGTGGTGCAACAGTGGAGTCTCTATGTGTGTGTGTGTGTGTGTGTGTGTGTGTGTGTGTGTGTGTGTGTGTGTGTGTGTGTGTGTGTGTGTTTGTGTGTATGTGTGTGTGTCTGTGTGTGAGTGTGTCAGGATACACAGTTTGTTAGCGAGAGAGTGAAGACAAATTGATGGGTGGCAGCACTTGTGCCTGTATCTGTACGTGTGTGTGTGCACGCTTGTGTGTGTTTGTGTGTGTGAGGGTGTGCTTGTGTTTGTGTGCATTTGTGTGTCTGTGTGTGTGTGCATCTGTATATGTGTGTGTGTGTGTGTGCGTGCGTGCGTGCGTGCGTGTTTGTGCACGCGTGTGTGCTTGTGCATCAGGCCATCCACGGCCAGAGCCCTGCAGGTGAAAAGTCGAACCACTGATAACGAGGTTTGCGTCCAAACCGTCGGAGGCCAACCCAATTTGCCCGTACTCAGCGGTCACCCATTGACGGAGCGTCAATGGGACACGGGGAACCGCCAGATGTGAAATTGTGCATCAGCGGTTAAAGAGGCCGAGATTGCCCCGTCTAGACGGAGCTGTGCCAGCAATAATCAGATGGAGGGAAAGAAGTGGTCGCAATCGAGAAGCCAATCAGGTGACCGTGTTGTGACATGGAGGGTCCGAGGAGGGGGACTGAATGAGCTCTTCTTCTTCTTCTTCCTCCTCAACGCGGCACGTTGTCGTCGCATGAGGCCTGTTCTTGTTCAATGTTCATTTCCTGTTTACGAAGGCAGCTGTGCTATAAAATAGAAAAAGAGAAAAAGACAACAAAAAAAAATCGATGGTGGATTTAGGACATAAGTGTTTGGACCTTGTTTGGGAAAACAAACATGGAGGGAACTATATGTGCTGCAGGTAATTGTTTTCAGTGTTATGCCAGGCTAAGCATCTGCTAAGTGCTTCAATCCCAATATAATTGCGGCGCTATTCTGAGGGTAGACATCCCCCCCACCATCCCCCCTCCCGCGCCTTTCAATGTGCATGACAGTTTATTGCTTATAATTATGAGACTAATTATCAAGATTTATTACAACACTCATACACAACCGTGCACAAGCCAAACACACACAGACAGAGTAGACACAAACAGACAACGGACAGACACAAAACCGTTTGTGTCAGACATACCTTTAACTGACGACCAATACACAGGAGGATTGGTTTTGCTTTTTTGTTCCAAATCTTTTGCTAACTTACCCAGGCCTGCACTGCTTTCCATGAAGAGTTCTTTATACAGGAAAATTTAATTGAGAACGACATCACGTTCAAATCACAACTTTCCACATCCTCTCTGAAAAGACAGCCTGACAGCCCTGGGAGGGTTTGATTGAAACAGGCCTTCATCGTGTTACTCTAAACCTGTACAACTTGGGGCCCCTGTTCAAATACCCTTTGTGTCTCAAATAAGGAGTCACATTTGCTCTCTCTCTCGCTCTTTCTCCCCGTTCTGTTCTTTGATCTCCAACTGCTATGTAATCCCTGTGTATACCTGCCCTTTTTTTTCGTTTTTCTTTCATATAGTCGAGGTATATACCCCCTGCTGAGTCCCTGAAGGTTAGGGGCAAGGGCTGGGGGGCAAGGAGTACAAGGTGTGTGAGGACAAAGTGTGTACCCTGGCCTGAGAACCATGGGGGCCCCGACCGGGGGGGGGGGGGGGGGCGGGGGGGGCTGAGCGCAGTGGGAGGCGGACTGTGCTCCGATGAATCAGCATGCTTCAAAGGCTGGAGATCAGTGTGAAGTGCAGGGCCCTCGCTGGGAGGACAGCTGGCCTGCTGGCCCTGGGCCCTGAGGGGGCTAAGGAAGGCTAGGGAGGGGCTAACGGGGGGGCTAATGAGAGGGCTACGAGGGGGCTAAGGATAGGGCTAACGGGGGGGGCTAATGAGAGGGTTATGAGGGGGCTAAGGAGAGGGCTAATGAGAGGGCTACGAGGGGGCTAAGGAGTGGGCTAACCGGAGGGGGCTAATGAGAGGGCTACGAGGGGGCTAAGGAGTGGGCTAACCGGAGGGGGCTAAGGAGAGGGCTACGAGGGGGCTAAGGAGAGGGCTAACGGGGGGGGCTAATGAGAGGGCTACGAGGGGGCTAAGGAGGGCACTAACGGGGGGGCTAATGAGAGGGCTACGAGGGGGCTAAGGAGAGGGCTAACGGGGGGGGCTAATGAGAGGGCTACGAGGGGGCTAAGGAGGGGACTAACGGGGGGGGCTAATGAGAGGGCTACGAGGGGGCTAAGGAGTGGGCTAACGGGGGGGGCTAATGAGAGGGCTACGAGGGGGCTAAGGAGAGGGCTAACGGGGGGGCTAATGAGTGGGCTAACGAAGGGGGGTTACGAGAGGGATAACAGAGGGGCTAACAAGAGGGCTAACGGGGGGGCTAACGAGAGGGCTAACGAGAGGGGCTAACGGGGGGGCTAACGAGAGGGCTACGAGGTTCTGGTTCCAGGCCCCAGGCTCTGTGTGCCATCTCCCCCAAGATCCGGAGTTCTATCAGCCATCGTTCTATTGAACGACGAAAATAAATGAGTTCAAAATTGTAGCTGTTTTCATTGTTCTCCTACCGGGCATCGCGCTGTGAGTGTCATTGATTGAAGGCCATTCTTCCGTGTGCTACGTCCTTCCTGCCCGGCTCCCCCGATGTGAACACCATTTCATGTTCGCGACGCACTCCTCAGCGTCCAAACTGAGAAGGAATGCGAGGAAATCGTTGCTCCCCAGTCACTAAACAACTTGGCCTTATCTCACTTCCAATTCATTTCCAGGATATCCCACTTGCTTTGAGGCCTTGTTTTTAATCAGGGGACAAGCAAGGAGTGGGTTGTTAGTTAGAAGATTTGGTTGATGGCTTGCACGGTAGTTTGTTATCCTGGGTTTTGGGGTTTCTCCCTTTGGTTCAAGGTTTATATTGAGCATAACAGCAGCCATGGGAAGATCGCCAAAACTGCTTTCTGCGGACAGGAACGGGGATGGTTTGAAAGAACCAACCCAAAGTAAAACAAATCACCAATAGCGATCTAACTTTTTCTTTCTTCCAACATCATACCTGACTTCTAATCATCACACACACACATTGACACACACACACACACACGCACGTAAACAAACACACACACAGAAACACAGAAACACAGACACACACACGCACACACACACACACACACACACACAAAGACACATACACACACACACACACACACAGACAGAACAAATAAAGACAAACAAATAGATGCTTGGCATTTCTCCCCACAACAGGCCATCTGATGAATAATTCAGGCCTTCGCTCCTGGTCTTGTCTACGTCTTACTCCTCTGCCCGGCAGGGTTAACCCACTCCGTCTGGGGGTCCAGGGGGGGCTTGTTTTTTTAACCTTCGCCCATTGAAAGCCTGGTCATTAAAAATCAGAGAGGTAGTCTGAGCGGGCCAGACCTTCCCCCCCAAAAAACCCAACACATAAATTAACCAGACGCTACAAACGCTACATCACGCTACAGAAAGACAACACACCTCCCCCCAGAGACCCTTCCCCTCTCAGTCCATTCATTAATGATATCTGCGGCCCGCCGAGGCCGTCATGACTAGCGGGGCGAGTGCTCTCTTATCCTGGGCCGTCACATTTTAGATTCCAACCGCCCCCCACCCCCTCGTGTCAGACCCCCCAGCCCTGGTAATCCACCAGAGGCAGTGGGGGGCGAGGTGTGGCCCCAGCCGGTGACCCCCACCGCCGCTGCTTCGTAGCACTGGGGGTCTTCCTGTGTGGCAAGAGCCCGGGGGCTCCTCAACCGTGGTTAGTGTGCGTGGTCGTTTGTTGTTGCGTCTCTCGGCTCGGACACAGAACAAGCGAGCAGCACCGCCTTACACAAACACACACACAGACGCTCACACACTCAGAAGCTCACGCAGGCCGCACACACCTGCTCAAACACACACACACACACACACACAAACACACACACACACACACACACACACACACAGCGTGTGCTAACATACACAGACACACCTGCTCAAACACACACGTATACACACATACAAACATGTGTGCCAGAGTCACAATGACACACATTCTAACACACACAGATACACATGCACTATAACAGAGATGCTAAAACACAGACTCACAATGACACACCCTCTAAACAAACACACACATACACTCATACACTATCACAGAGATGCAAAAACACAGGCTCACCAAGAGATGCTAAAATAAAGACTCACAATGAAACACAAACACACACACACACACACCAACTTACACAGAGATGCTAAAAAACACACACAATGAAACACACACACACACACACACACACCAACTTACAGAGATGCTAAAAAACACACACAATGAAACACACACACACACACCCACACAGAGAAGCTAACACACAGACACACAATGACACAGACACTAACACGCACACACACACACATAAACAAACAAACAAACAAACAAACATACACACAGATGCTGAAACACAGTCTCACAAAAGAGACACACACTCTCCAACAAACAAACTCACACAGAGATGCTAAAACACAGATAAACAATGACACACACACACACTGAGTTGTTGTAACCAAGAGTCAGACTTCATGCCCCGTGCATTACAATTCTCCCCTTTCACTTTTGATCTGCTTTCTTCCCAGAGCTTGAGGAGAGGAGAGCTGTTTGAGCGAGAGGGGCTGGAGGCAGCGAGGGGAGGGGACCGGGGAAAGAGGAGGGGACAGGGTCCAGCTTGGAGCTCAGGGAGGCCCGGGCACGTAGGGACGCTGGGTGGTTGAAGGATGGCGCATTAAGAATCCTCAAGTTCAATTAGGAGTGCTTAGCGGGCCATCGGTAGGCAGGGGGGCTCTCACCAACACTTATTTGAATGGCAAGAAGAAGAATAAGGCGGCAGAGAGGAATGCGGAGGGAGGGAGGGAGAGAAGAGAAGAGGCAGGGAGAGAGGGAGGGAGAGAGGAAAGGAGAGGTGGGGGGGGGGGGGGGGCACAGTTAAGACTTTTGTGTTCCTTTTCTTCCTCCGTTGTTGGTTTGAGGGAACAGTTGGCCAGTGGAAGATTTGGGGAGACCCTTTTGGGTACATGAGATAAAAGTGATGTCTGTGGAATGATGCAAAGTACTAGGGTCTTGGCTTTATTCCATTCCCAATTAGCAGAACGACCATGTAGCCCGAAGCGGTGAGCGACTTCCAGAGACGTGGGCACACAACACAGAGACAGCGAGCGAGGGAGACAACGGGGTCGGGGAGCGGGGAAGAAGAAATCAAACGTTCAAAGATAAAGTCAGACAAAAGAGTTAAGTCAGACCCAACAATTCAAAGCCGGGAAAGTTAATCTTTCCTCCGAGTGCATTGTCCTCAAGACCAAGATGCCTGGCGGGCGGAGAGGCGAGCGCGTCTCGGCGATACAGCGGAGATGTGCGACAAGAGGCGAGGCAAGGCTGACCCCTTTACCAACCCCTCCTCTCGCCCGGGCATCATCGATGTGACGCGCATTACCATCACCGGTCAGCCCGCGCGTCCCTGCGCCTGCAAACCGACCCCCCCCCCCCCCACACACCCCCCCATGCCCGCGGAGATCACACGGCGAGACCGGACCCATGACAACAGATCTCGCGCTCCCTCTCCTTCTTCTCTCTACGCGCTGTCACAGAGATCTTTTTTAAAAAGGAATTGAATAGACATTTTTTAAGAGCTGACTTTTTTGTCACCCCCTTTTCCTCTCCCTCTCCCGATCTCACAAAGGCTCAGGGGATTATTTTAATGGCTATTCAAACAGCGAGACAAAACCGAAGAAGAAGAAGAAGAAGAAGAAGAAGAAGAAGAAGAACCTGGCCGCGAACGCAAGTGACAGTTCCCTGGGCGAGGAGAAAGCAGAGCTCATGCCCGATGACACGAATCAAAGTAGAACTGGTTCGATACAGGTTTCTTTTTGTTACCACGACACTCTGCACGGGAACACCCCTTGACATGCAAGCGAACGCACTCAAAAAGAGCCGGTTTACTGTGTAGTACTGTACAGAGTTAACATCCGCTAAGATCATGCTAATTTTAGGCCGACGTTAATATCTTTAGCAAGCGGCTTGCTGTCATGGAGAGATGCCTGTAACTAAAGGGGGGAGTAACAGGGATTAGAGCCAGAATAAACTGTAAACTGGTGCGGTTGATTACACTTAGGAACAATGATGTTCCAGGATGTGATTTTAGCGGGTTTGGCTTTGTGATCGGGAGTTATACAAACAGGCAACTTGTAAAACCAGAGAGGTGTATTGACTCCTCGTTTATAAGGCCAGGGCAATACTTCAATATTGTTTGCATGGTATTGTGAAATTCAACCCGACAGTGCAATACCATTCAAGCACGATAAAAGTTTTTCTTGAATTGTATTGTACGGTCGTGAAATGAAGATCGACTTATCGTGGTACCCAGTTTTACAGTAAACATTAATTACGATGAGGAGATATGCCCTTAAATGATCAGGTGAAAGCTTCCAGCTAGATGTATGATGGAAAGATAAGCAGACAAGCGGCCTGCTGGGTAGGCCGGTAGACGGATCCACCTATCATACATCTAGGTGGACAAGCCCACTTGTGATGTCACTAAAACACAGGAAATGGCTTGACACTCACACCTGGTTGCATAATATCACCCTTTAAAGGAACGTCGGAGACAAAGACTGTGTCTGACAGGAAGTCAATCAGTAAAGGTTCATGCTGGAACATAACGACATGTATAACAAAGCAGGACGTTTTCCTCTCCTCAAAATTTATGTGAGAGATTTTCAGTTCCATTAATGTATTATTTGTGAATGAAGCAGAAATACTTCATGATTGGTCGGTTATATCGCCCTGCCCGGATACCAGCACTGCTGTATCTTCACTTATCTTATCTTATTTATCTTATCTCTGCAACAGGCTGGACACATTATGTAATGTTGTGTATTAATGACACTGAGACGTATCTATACGCGAGGAATGAACCGCTTCTATCAGGGTCAGCGGGTTTGAACAGGGTTAGGCTGAGCTGGCCTCCATTACCAAGCACCGGCTTTTGGAACCAATGGGAACGGTTGTAATAAAACCAAATCTATCAGTTGTCAACCAACACTTAGGCAATTTAATTATTCATCCTCCCAGACTGCAGCAGGTACTTCAGCCCAAAGGAAAATCCTATTAAAAACTATAAACTAGCACAGTTTGATCCAAAATACAAAGCAGGTTTTTTACAATGCAGTCAGCATCAAAATCAGTTTTATACAATGCAGTCGGCCTCATTGCGCTCAGACAATTAATTGCAGAGGAAAAATTGATATTTTTAAGATGGATCACTTGATTCAAGACTATTTCATGGACCCCATGTTTGCAATACTCAAGTCCTATCTACACAGGCACAGATTAATGAATTTAACATCATCTATCGTCTATGGTCATACAAACAGGCCTGACTCAAAGAAACGATAAAGAAGAATAGACCCAATAGATAATAGAAGTAAACGAGAAGTGTACAAAATATCCTGGGAGAGAAAAAGAAAAAGAAGCCACCTGAGAGATCCTGTCACAATGAAACCGTCACAAAGGAGAAGCCAGCACCTCTCTGACAGGCCTGTGCAGGGAAAGTTCTGGAAAGTCTTGTAACTAGCCTAACTTCCCCGACCGAAATGAAGGCATTATGTGGACCGGGGTTCATTCAAAGTTTGCAAGAGTTGCGAGAGATTATGTGGATTTTTAGAGCCGCATTGTGTGAAGGTATGAGCTGATCGCCAGAGCGCACGACTCTTAAGGGTAAGCGGTATGTGAGGGAGCTGGCCTGTTGAGCGTGTGCGTGTGCCTGTCGTGTGTGTGTGTGTGTGTGCTTTTTGTAACGAGTGGCCCCTCAAAGTGCTTTACCATTATTGCCTAACGTTTAACCAATCATTCACAATTCATACACATATTCACACACCGACGGCGGAGTCAGCCATGCAGGGTGACAGCCAGCTCGTCGGGAGCAGTTAGGGTGAGGTGTCTTGCTCAGGGACACCTCGACACTCAGCTTGGAGGCGCTGGGGATCGAACTAGCAACCTTTTGGTTGCCAGTCTAACCACCCCACCTCCTGAGCCACTGCCGCCCTGTGTGAGGACGTCTGTTTGTCCCAGGTTTAACATTCCACCATGTGGTAACACAGCTCTCTCTGAGTTTACGTCGGCTGGTGGACAGGGTGTACTACGAGTATATCGGCTCTCCAATAGTCAACAAGTGATAATTAATGGACGTGATGCAAACGCCTCACGTTCTCACACATTTCTTTCGTCAACTGAAAACCATTGACTCTTTCAGTCATTGAGGGACTTTCTTCCAATCTATAGTTTTCTTGTCGGCTGGCGAGGTTGCCAGGGCAACTGGATAAAGATCGATGTAACCTCGTAATGTTTACAGGTCTCCGACCTAAGGCTTCTCCCCGATTAAAGACCCCACAGGACGACTGAGGTAATCATTTTGCAAGGTTGCGCACGCACACACAAACAAGACACACACACACACACTCTCTCACAGACATGCACACACACACACACACACACACACAAGTTCAGGAATGTTCACATAACGCCTGACTAATAGTGTTTTAGCAGAGGACCATGAATGCGCATTCATGTTCACCGTGGCAACCGGTGTGTGTGTGTGTGTGTGTGTGTGTGTGTGTGTGTGTGTGTGTGTGTGTGTGAAAACAGCAGCGCCTTGGTGATGCACCAGCCGTGCCAACCATGGACTGCCTCTCCTCGGACCACACACACTGGCATTGAGGGCGTATTGTCAACTAAACAGAAGCCTTACAAACAGGCTCTGATCACAAAGAGTGTCCCAGTGAAAGCTCCATGTGTATGCGTTCCTCAACAGAGCCAATACACTATGTCGATGTTCAGGTAAACAGCGAGGACCACACCCTCTTCTGGGATCCTTCCAGCCGTGGTACTATGTTAAAGTCGAGCTTCTGAGTGTCTCAAAACTTCTGTTTGGAGATTCTACTGAAGAAATCCTCATTTGCACGAACAGATGAGGCTTTCAGAGGGAGGGGTATTACTACTGTGGGCGGTCTGCACAGCGTTGACTCAAGATACTGTGGTATAGTTTACTGCTGCTGGCGCCAATAACAGGCTTATGGATCCCCACCTGTTCACCCAGATTTGAGTGTGTCTGCTAGCAGACTTTAGATATTAATCTAAAGTCGGATTTGTGAGAGTAACCAGGTGGCTATGAGTTATGTGTGTAACTCGCCTGTTAGGTTTACCAGACTAGTTATACAGCACAACAAAGGTTAGCATATGAATGTAATCAATCTATGATTGATTCATATTTATTATTGTTATGGGTATTTCAAATATGTTATTAAACATTATACATCGTTTAATATACATTTTGTGTATTCTTTACCTTATGACATAGTTGCAGATATTTACACTGGTAAATGGGGGGGGGATGAACCGATGGCCAAGGGATCTGAGAACCGACCCCAGTGTGCTGCCTTTAATGGAAAACATGGCATACATGCACTGTGAAGAGACTCAGAAACACAGTCACACACACACACAGTCAAACACACACATACACAAACAACAAGGCGCACACACACACACACACACACACACACACCTTGAGGTGAGAGGAAATACGTTGGTGGTTGGTCCATATTAAAGCATAAATATGTTTTGGGGAGGTAGGATTCTGTTTACCACACAGAGGGGCATTGAGTGGTTTCCTGAAGAGCCACCGCATACAGCTGGGGACTTGTGGTGGCCGTTTGTATGTGTCTATGTGGCTACCCTGCTGAATGATGATTTTAATATCTTCCAACTTCAGCGCTCATTCTGTGAGCAGGAATGTGTTTTAACAAGGGAGATTCTTGGCAGGGTGGCAATCTTGAATTTCTCTGCTAAACTATTGTTTGGGCGGTACCACCATAAAACTCCCATGTTTTGGGTCGTAAAAAAGGAGCATGGCCTTCTCCCTATACAGCCTTAACCAAGCCAACATATTCAAAGACCTGTATAGTGGATAACTAAAAGTCACAATGCATTTTTACTGAGTACACAGAAACAAACTGTTTCTGCGCATCTACGACCAAACTGAAAGATGGCAAAACACACAATCTGGGGGAATCATCAACAGGCTTCAACAGGTGCTAGCAATAAGCCAATCAATCCTTTGAAACCAAACAACTTACTAACGCAAAACTACAATTCCTAAAAGGAACCCAAAACAAATGCCAGCACACAAACCATATTCAGACCATCCAGGCTGAATTTGACCAACTGACCCTTAACAAACTAACCAATTGGACGAGCCCCCATTTTGTCACACACCGGGTCAGGTAGTGGCAAAACAAAGGGAGTCCACACATGACATAAAGAGAAACTAGTTTATTAGTAACCCGTTTTTACTCGTTAAAGTAAACATAAGCAATTATATTTAAACAAAAGGGATGATACTTAAAACCACATTGCGGGTGGAAGACGGAGCCCAGCGCCCAGCCTAGAAGCAGCAAAAGAGAGACCCAACACATGGCTACCCAGCCCTTAAATCTCTGGATCCCTAGGATCCACAGGTGTGGCCAATTGGCCTGACGCCCTTTCCCAATCTCCACCCACAACCAATAGACAGAGAGAGGGGCAGGGCGTCACAGTTGGGAATTGTGACGCTGCATACTGTGTTGTTTGAATCACAAACATATTCTACTACAGTGTGGCAACCAAAACAACAACAAAAACCCAGAAGGACTCGCAGTGACTCACGAGCAACACAACGTCACAGCAGGCGCTGCCTAGTTATCTCAAACACACCTGACACGAGCGCTGTTTCTCAGTCAGCAAACTAAATAATAAATAAACCCTCGTCCTTTGTCTGTGTGTGTGTGTGTGTGTGTGTGTGTGTGTGTGTGTGTGTGTGTGTGTGTGTCCCAAGTCTTTCCTCCCTGAAGAGAGGGGTCCTATGCTCCAAAAATGGCAGCAGTCATTGCTATGGGATTTCTCAATGTACCATCACTGTATATATGAGGCTGATCAGTAGCTTCTCTGCACTCCTGCTACCAGAGAGGGTACACCAGCATGACTAACACTGAACACCACTCTGGCTGCACTCCAGTAGGAAGGATGAGCTAGTAGGATCTTCCCTTTGCCAAGTGTGTGTGTGTGTGTGTGTGTGTGTGTGTGTGTGTGTGTGTGTGTGTGTGTGTGTGTGTGTGTGTGTGTGTGTGTGTGTGTGTGTGTGTGTGTGTGTGTGTGTGTGTGTGTGTGTGTGTAACATAAGTGGGTTCAGCCACCAAAGGTAGGGGTCAGGGGATACTCAACATGAGTACCCTATTGGGTGCAGACAGGAGAGGGGGGAGGGGGAGAGGGGGGAGGGGGAGAGGGGGGAGGGGAGATGGGGGAAGAGTGGTACGGTAAGTTTTCCTGAGGTGGTAGAATCCATCAAGACAACTCTGAGCCCTACACCTGAGAGCTGAGAAAAAGTGCAGATCAGAGGAGCCAGAAGGGAAATAAAATGAAGAGAAATGAAAGGAAGAAAAAATTAATGAATTCAAGAGATTTCTAACAAACTGAGGAATTTGAAAAAGTATGGTGGACATACGTCGGGTAACAAAGGGTTGCTGTTCAACCTTGGGACCTGCAATGCACATTACTTAGAGAAAAGCACTCTACGCATTTGATGTTGACTGGACTTGAGTAGCAAATCAAACCAATGTTTGGTGTGCGGGGAGAAAGGAAACAAGACTAAAACTAAAACCTGTTTGCACGGAGAGGTGGAATTTGTTCAAGAGAAAACATGCCTTTTGTTTGGAAGCCTGATTGCTTCAGAAAGGATTGATGGTCGGGGTTTTATCCGTGTTCAGAAACGCGTCAGGCCTCTCAGCCCGAGCACACAGCGCTCCTGCCGGGCATTTAGCCTGCATGACACAACAACACATCCCCACAAACAAACACACTAACACAAACTCTCACAAACACAATCTCAAACCAACACACACAAACTTTCGCACAAACACACACACAATCTCACACACACTCACCGACACACAGACACTCTCACAAACAAACACACACAATCTAACACAAACACACAAGTCCCCCCACACACACACACACACACGTCCCCACAAACACACGCCCTCATAAAAACACGCAATCTCACACAAACACACATGTCCCCACACACACACACACACACACACACACACACACGTCCCCACAAACACACACGTCCTGATAAAAACGCACACAATCTCACACAAACACACACACACACACCGAGGTCAGAACACACTCCTCCCGGTCGTGTTATCTATGAAAGCATTCCAAGGCCGTAAAGAGTTGGTCATTAAAGTGGGGGAGGCAAGAGTTATCAGGGAGGGAGTGGAAGAGCAGGAACAGGAGGGGGGGGGGGGGGGGGGGGGAGAGAGAAGAAGGACGAGAACTTGGTCAAGGAGGGATGGTGGTGGTGGTGGGGGAGGGTGAGGAGGTGGTAGAACTAAACCAAACATGATAAATCAGAGGATGAGGTCTAGTATACAGAGAACAGTAATGTACGAATCGCTCAGTGATTGGTGTATACGGCTCAGCAACAAGTTGGAGAATAGCTTGCATCCCAAAATTGCATGAATTTTGACACCAAATATTGCATCAGGATCAAGCTAAACCATTTATATTTATTATAATAACATAGTACAAAATAAAAGTATAGAATGAACTGCCAGAAAAAAAGAATGACTTATAATCATGCTTTGCCGTCTTAATGATTATGTCTAATTTGCAAGTATTTGATGTCTTCCCTGATGATAATGATGATAATCATGTAACCTCCACTTTGGCTGTTTTAAGAACAATTACAAGTAAATTAACCAGTGCACCAGTGTCTGTAGGTGAGAGGCTTACACTACCAGGAGGGATTCAATATCTGCAAAAAAAAACATCACTTACACATTTAGTAAAGTTAAGTTGAACTTAACTTTTTTTAAACTTCTCTTCTGTTCTCCATCTGTGCCCTCAGGTCACGAAGTCGCAGCTGTGAATAAAGATCCGCTTTTTGTTCCTCATCAGCACAGTTGTTTTGCAACAGCAGTAACAGCATGGGGCCGAGGTTCTGACACTTTGCTGAAAATGACATTTCTTTTGATTAATTTGAAACAAAAGAAAACGCACACGTAAAGCATAGCACAGCACGATGAACTGATATGAGCTAGCCATACAGCTCCCCTGGTGTGAGCACAATAAGACCCCACAGGTCGACCTTAGGGTTTCCATGACGTGAAGCAATCGTAAAAAGCTGACACTTTTATCTAAAGCAACTTACAACAGATCATACACACATTCACACGCCGACGGTGGGGTCCAACACGCAAGGCGGCCGCCAGCTCATCAGGACTGGAGCAGTTAGGTTGAGGGGGGACGCCTCAACTCTTGCTCAGGGACACCTCAACACTCGAACTAGCAATCTTCCCGTTACAAGTCAACACGTTCTACCACCTGAGCTAGGCCGACCTCCCAGCTCAATGTACCCTTACGTTTGGTTCACGCCAGGTCCTTTCACAAGGTAAGATCAAGCACGGGATGTCAACCGCTGCTCTAAAGGGAGTTAAAGTTGCCCATGCGCTGCCAAACGCAACGTGTCCAGGCCAATGCATCAACCCGCGACATGTTATGTACCCCAGATGAGGGCGCGGGCGTCAAGCCCCCGTACCTGTTTGTCGTATTATCCACCTAACGAGACAGCTGTCACGAGTGAGTGACGCGGCAGAACCGCGGCGGCCGGGAGAACGATTTGATTAGGTAAGTGGCCGGGCTCGAACACAGAGACCCGCGCTGCAGGAATGAGTGACTCAGCATTGTTTGACGTGTTGGTTGGTTCCTTTACCATTAAGGTGCACTTTCAGCAAGCACACACACACACACACACACACACACACACACACACACACACACGCACGCACAAAGGTTAAGAACCCATTACATCAGGCCTAGTATTTTTCCACTTTCAAATCGCATTTCTAAACTGAGAAATGTCTGATGTAATGTTATTAAAAGATTAGCTTCACCTAGTTTGATCTGAAATTGTTTTGTGTTCCAACAAAACCCTTTGATTAGGGGGAAGCAGAAAGGGAGATTTACACGTCAGAGTTAATTCCCTCTGTTGTGGAACAATATTAGTTTGTTCAGCTCTTTGTAAAAGTACACAGGGAAAATCAGGGCCATATTTTGGGGGTAAAACTGAGGTTGTGGAAGGAGATTTAGGAGAATTATGTAATTTAAACTTTTTGCAACTCAAAAGGAAACACGTTGGCATTCATTCAAAACTTGATAATGAATGGACCACAATAAGGTCTGTATAAAAACATATAGACTGTATAAAAGGGTGTTAGACAGGAGATTAACCTGTTTTTCCATTAACTCAAGGCCATCAACAAGAGAATAAATTACACGGCTAATTTCACAAATTAAATTAACAATTAAATCTGCATGGCTGAGCAGGTTTGTCCAAGAGTCTTGAGTGCACTTTAAAAATAAAATGGCAGCTTAAGCTTCTTTAGACGTGACTTTCTGGAAAGAGATGTTTAGATATACAATGTTGTCAAATCCTGCAACTCCTTCACATTCTCAGATCATATCTCACAAGACTTCAGTTGAGCTACAGGTGGCAAATCACAAGGGGTTTTATGAAACCTTTTAGGCCCAACTGTGAATTTGACAACATAACGATAGGCCACTTTGGTTTGCGTTAAAGGGAGCTGTATAATCCACTGTATAATCCAACACTCAAATCAATTGAACTTCCACTTCCATCGGCTTTTCCAAAAGGCTTTTATTCAAAGGAACAAAGAACATTCAAATTCAAAGACCGCCTCCCTGTGGTTCTCCAAGTGTACTGCACGTTGACATGAAAACTACTAGACGTAGAATCAATACTGTCAACTATATCAAATTAAGTCACCCCAGTTCTGTAAATGAACAGTGTATATTAATAAATCAACAAATATAAAACATAACTAACTTTTCTTGTCCAACAGACGGGTTCCGCTACACCTGGCTGGCGTTTCTTTTCTGGATCCTCCTCTTGAGAAACAGGTCCGGGACCAGGTCTGCCTGGATCACGTTGATGTTCCCGCAGCCCACCACCGGACAACTGCACGGGGAGGGGGGGGGGGGGGACGAGGTCAACGGACGCAAACACGCATGTTGTATTGTCGACCAATTACAGGCAACAATGTTATTGGAGGTTTGTGCACCACTTTGATTTGGTAACCAAAAAGCCAAGTGTGTGTGTGTGTGTGTGTGTGTGTGTGTGTGTGTGTGTGTGTGTGTGTGTGTGTGTGTGTGTGTGTGTGTGTGTGTGTGTGTGTGTGTGTGTGTGTGTGTACCGGAATTTCTTGTGCTGCTTGTGCCTTGCTTTGATCATGGCCAGAATAGCCCCCTCGTCGTAGTGGTGGTTACACACTTTGTTCTTCATGGGATTCTCCATCTCCACCTGCAAAACAGGAAGGTCAAAGCACATGAAAAACAATTAATTGTCTGTCGTTTCTTTCTATATTTCAGGTTCTCCGCTCCTTAAAAATACATACAGTCCTTAGACTAACTGGCAGTCAATAATATATTCTAAATTTCTTATTCGTTGTATATGCATGTATAGGTTTCCTTTTAGGAGAAATTTTCTTTTTTTTTATGTAAAACTAAACCCAACCAAAATACATACAGTATGTTTTTAAACTGGCAAGATAACATGCATTGGAGAATTTGCCTGAGTGATTTCAAAAGATGCTTGAGACTGGAACTCACCTGTGTGAGCGGGCAGGTGAAGTTGACGAATCTCTGTGTCACAGCGATGTCCTCATCCTGGTTCTCTGCCTCCTCTCCATTCTCTGAAGAAGCAACAACGAAAGGATGAACAAATGTACATTACATTACATTAGACATTGCATTATAAAAGACTTTATGATAGCACAACTATTTGAATTGATCCAACTCATCAAAATGAAATAAAACATGAAAACAAGCCATCTTAATATTATTAATTAATAATATAATGTATAATAAATAATATTACGATTCACATACGCTGACTGTTGAGTATCACCTTTAGTAATTTCCAACCCCAGTGATAATCGGGAACTCATCTTACGATGGACAAAAATCAGCTGGGATCAAACTTAAGTTTCTTCAGTGTTACGAAATAACCATGTTCCTTCCAATAACCGACTGACATGTCTGCGAACTGAACAAACCACATCACAGAGGTAGCATCCCGGCTGCTTCTCGGTGCTTCTCACCTGGCTGGAGAGCGCTGCCAACCCCCTCTTTGAAGGCAATCACCTTCTGATGGTTGTGCAGCTCTGCCTTGGACAGGGAGGCCCTCTTGGCTTCATACTGCTCCTTCACGCGATCCGACAGGCTGAACAAGGCCTCAGGCGGCAGTTGGCTGACCTGAGGAAAACACGGTCAATCTCTCTCTCTCTAAGAAATACTCTTTTCCACCGAGTTTGCAATGTGTATTAGATTAGAAAATGTAATCAATGTTTTGTTGAGAAATACGACTGAATTTACAATTGTGCGCACAAGTCAAGACTTTACATGTGTACAATGTCGTAATTAAGCTATAACAGCACTAACCCCTCAGACAGGTGTGTGTGCAGCTCGTCAGACACCTGTCTGAGAATAGCGTTCTAAGGCTAGACAGTTTTCCTCAGACGTGTGTGTGCGTGTGCGTGTGTGTGTCATGCGCGTGCCGTCCATATGGGCAGGTGGGGCGGCGAACTCCGCGTGTGTGTGTGTGTGTGTGTGTGTGTGTGTGTGTGTGTGTGTGTGTGTGTGTGTGTGTGTGTGTGTGTGTGTGTGTGTGTGTGTGTGTGTGTGTGTGTGTGTGTGTTTCAGACTCACCTCCGAGTTCAGATGCTCAACGATGTTCGAGAAGCAGTTAATCTCTCGTTCCAGCTCGGCACTCTCCAGGATCATGGCCTGGAGCGTCTCCAAGCTGCTGCTGTGCTCCGTCTCTGGAACAACATTAATAGACATGACACCTTAGACATCGCCAAACAAAACGAACAACACGTATAGGACTGCGGTCAAGTGAGCCGCCATTCGTTCATCCGCGGTTAAGCCAGCCGTCACACAAAATCTTCGTGCGCCTTTACTCTAAACATCCTTTGGTTGGTATCTCGCAACGTTTTCAAAATAAAAGCCTTCACCTACGTGCGTAGATATATAGAACACTAGCTGTCTTACGGCGGCGTCTAGAATGTCCGCACTTGCGGACATCTTGCCAGTCAGCTGCTCACGGTTCACCCATAACATTGTGTTGGTAGTGGTACATGTACTTTTTAAATAACCATAACTTGCTACATTTTCAAACGGTTTACCAACGGTTTGGTTTCTTACAAACATTATTAACGTGGTTATAATATTGTACCTATTTTAGAACATTTAAACTTTTTAAAAAATCTAAAATAATTATTTATCAGTATCAAGTATACAGTGCCGTAACTACATCTCTGATATTTATAACAAAACAAACTGTTTGAAAATGTAGCAAGGTGGTTATGGTTATTTAAAAAGTGCATGTACCACTACCAAGTCAACAGTGTTACGGGTGAGCAGCTGACGGTGGCAAGTTGGCCGCCAGTGCGGACCTTCGAATCCATTGACCAGCGGAATATGCATGCGTACGTTTTTCAAATGACATTTTCTCTAAATCTATACAGTAAAATCAAATGGTTCCTTGTGTACAAATAGTCAGCACACCGGTTAATATGGTCATATCAGTCAGTGCCTGAACTTATGTGAAATTCGGTCTTTAGCTCACTTCAAAGTGCTGACATGATGCAATAAGGTGAGAATATGCATGTGTACGTTTTTCAAATGACATTTTCTCTAAATCTATACAGTAAAATCAAATGGTTCCTTGTGTACAAGTAGTCGGTACACCAGTTAGTATGGTCATATCAGTCAGTGCCTGAACTTATGTGAAATTCGGTCTTTAGCTCACTTCAAAGTGCTGACATAATGCAATTTGCAAAGGTGAGAATATGCATGTGTACGTTTTTCAAATGACATTTTCTCTAAATCTATACAGTAAAATCACATAGTTCCCTGTGTACAAGTAGTCAGCACAGCGGTTAATATGGTCATATCAGTCAGTGCCTGAACTTATGTGAAATTCTGTCTATAGCTCACTTCAAAGTGCTGACATAATGCAATTTTGCAAAGGCGAGAATATGCATGTGTACATTTTTCAAATGAAAATTTCTCAAAATCTATACAGTAAAATCACATAGTTCCTTGTGTACAAGTAGTCAGCACACCGTTTAATATGGTCATATCAGTCAGTTCCTGAACTTATGTGAAATTCTGTCTTTAGCTCACTTCAAATTGCTGACATGATGCAATTTGCAAAGGTGAGAATATGCATGTGTACGTTTTTCAAATGACATTTTCTCTAAATCTATACAGTAAAATCAAATGGTTCCGTGTGGACAAGTAGTCGGTACACCAGTTAGTATGGTAATATCAGTCAGTGCCTGAACTTATGTGAAATTCGGTCTTTATCTCACTTCAAAGTGCTGACATAATGCAATTTGCAAAGGTGAGAATATGCATGTGTACGTTTTTCAAATGACATTTTCTCTAAATCTATACAGTAAAATCACATAGTTCCTTGTGTACAAGTAGTCAGCACACCGGTTGATATGGTCATATCAGTCAGTGCCTGAACTTATGTGAAATTCTGTCTTTAGCTCACTTCAAAGTGCTGACATGATGCAATTTGCAAAGGTGAGAATATGCATGTGTACGTTTTTCAAATGACATTTTCTCTAAATCTATACAGTAAAATCAAATGGTTCCGTGTGTACAAGTAGTCGGTACACCATTTAGTATGGAAATATCAGTCAGTGCCTGAACTTATGTGAAATTCTGTCTATAGTTCACTTCAAAGTGCTGACATAATGCTATTTGCAAAGGCGATAATATGCATGTGTACGTTTTTCAAATGAAGATTTCTTAAAATCTATACAGTAAAATCACATGGTTCCTTTTGTACACGTAGTAAGCACACCGGTTAATGTGTTCATATCAGTCGGGGTTAGGGAACCCTAACCCTAACTACTTGTACACAAGGAACCATGTGATTTTACTGTATAGATTTAGAGAAAATGTCATTTGAAAAACGTACACATGCATATTCTCGCCTTTGCAAAATTGCATTATGTCAGCACTTTGAAGTGAGCTATAGACAGAATTTCACATAAGTTCAGGCACTGACTGATATGACCATACTAACTATTCTACCGACTACTTGTACACAAGGAACCATGTGATTTTACTGTATAGATTTTGAGAATTTTTCATTTGAAAAACGTACACATGCATATTCTTGCCTTTGCAAATTGCATTATGTCAGCACTTTGAAGTGAGGTATAGACAGAATTTCACATAAGTTCAGGCACTGGTTGATGTGACCATATTAACTGGTGTGCTGACTTCGTGTACACAAGGAACCATGTGATTTTACTGTATAGATTTTGAGAAATGTTCATTTGAAAAACGTACACATTGCACATTCTCGCCTTTGCAAGTTGCATTATGTCAGCACTTTGAAATGAGCTATAGACAGAATTTCACATAAGTTCAGGCACTGACTGATATGACCATATTAACCGGTGTGCTGACTACTTGTACACAAGGAACTATGTGATTTTACTGTATAGATTTAGATAATTTTTCATTTGAAAAACGTACACATGCATATTCTTGCCTTTGCAAATTGCATTATGTCAGCACTTTGAAGTGAGGTATAGACAGAATTTCACATAATTTCAGGCACTGGTTGATGTGACCATATTAACCGGTGTGCTGACTTCGTGTACACAAGGAACCATGTGATTTTACGGTATAGATTTTGAGAAATGTTCATTTGAAAAACGTACACATTGCACATTCTCGCCTTTGCAAGTTGCATTATGTCAGCACTTTGAAATGAGCTATAGACAGAATTTCACATAAGTTCAGGCACTGACTGATATGACCATATTAACCGGTGTGCTGACTACTTGTACACAAGGAACTATGTGATTTTACTGTATAGATTTTGAGAAATATTCATTTGAAAAACGTACACATTGCATATTCTCGCCTTTGCAAATTGCATTATGTCAGCACTTTGAAGTGAGCTATAGACAGAATTTCACAGAAGTTCAGGCACTGGTCGATATGACCATATTAACCGGTGTGCTGACTACTTGTACACAAGGAACTATGTGATTTTACTGTATAGATTTTGAGAAATTTTCATTTGAAAAACGTACAAATGCATATTCTTGCCTTTGCAAATTGCATTATGTCAGCACTTTGAAGTGAGGTATAGACAGAATTTCACATAAGTTCAGGCACTGGTTGATGTGACCATATTAACCGGTGTGCTGACTTCGTGTACACAAGGAACCATGTGATTTTACTGTATAGATTTTGAGAAATGTTCATTTGAAAAACGTACACATTGCACATTCTCGCCTTTGCAAGTTGCATTATGTCAGCACTTTGAAGTGAGCTATAGATAGAATTTCACATAAGTTCAGGCACTGGTTGATATGACCATATTAACCGGTGTGCTGACTACGTGTACACAAGGAACCATGTGATTTTACTGTATAGATTTTGAGAAATTTTCATTTGAAAAACGTACACATGCATATTCTCGCCTTTGCAAATAGCATTATGTCAGCACTTTGAAGTGAGCTATAGACAGAATTTCACATAAGTTCAGGCACTTGTTGATATGACCATATTAACCGGTGTGCTGACTACGTGTACACAAGGAACCATGTGATTTTACTGTATAGATTTTGAGAAATTTTCATTTGAAAAACGTACACATGCATATTCTCGCCTTTGCAAATAGCATTATGTCAGCACTTTGAAGTGAGCTATAGACCGAATTTCACATAAGTTCAGGCACTTGTTGATATGACCATGTTAACCGGTGTGCTGACTACTTGTACACAAGGAACCATGTTATTTTACTGTATACATTTAGAGAAAATGTCATTTGAAAAACGTACACATGCATATTCTCGCCTTTGCAATATTGCATTATGTCAGCACTTTGAAGTGGGCTATAGACAGAATTTCACATAAGTTCAGGCACTGGTTGATGTGACCATATTAACCGGTGTGCTGACTTCGTGTACACAAGGAACCACGTGATTTTACCGTATAGATTTTGAGGAATTTTCATTTGAAAAACGTACACATGCATATTCTCGCCTTTGCAATCTTGCATTATGTCAGCACTTTGAAGTGGGCTATAGACCGAATTTCACATAAGTTCAGGCACTGACTGATATGACCATGCTAACTGTCGTACTGACTACTTGTACACAAGGAACCATGTGATTTTACTGTATAGATTTAGAGAAAATGTCATTTGAAAAACGTACACATGCATATTCTGCTGGCCAATGGAGTCGAACGTCCGCACTGGCGGCCAACTTGCCACCGTCAGCTGCTCACCCATAACACTGTGTTGGTAGTGGTACATGTACTTTTTAAACCATAACCACCTTGCTACATTTTCAAACGGTTTGTTTTGTTCTAAACGTCAGAGATGTAGTTAAGGCACTGCATATTTGATACTGATGAATAATTATGTTAGTTTCTAAAAAAATTGAATAATGTTCTAAAATAGGTAGCCTACAATATTATAACCACGTTAATAACGTTTGTAAGAAACCAAACCGTTTGTAAACCGGTTGAAAATGTAGCAAGTTATGGTTATTTAAAAAGTAGATGTACCAATACCAACACAATGTTATGGGTGAGCAGCTGACTGGCAAGATGGCAGCAAGTGCGGACGTTCTAGACGCCGCCGTAAGACATCTAGTATTCTATATCTCCAGTCTACACACGTAGGTGAAGGCTTTTATTTTGAAAACGTTGCGAGATACCACCCAAAGGCTGTTTAGAGTCAAGGCGCACGAAGATTTTGTGTGACGGCTGGCTTAACCGCGGATGAACGAATAGCGGCTCACTTGACCGCAGTCGTATAGGGATCTTTATCTCTTGCTTTACTCACCGTGGGACTCCACCAGGTCCATGGCCACATATGTCAACATGTCCATATTGGTCCCGACATCCTCCTGGCATGACCTAAGCCCTGATAGAGCCGCTTGGACCGCGCTGAACGACATAAGGTTTTGAGAGACTCCAGCAGTTTGGGGGTTTTACTGACTTCGAACGACCAGGATGCGTCTTACGATGATATGATCGATATTAGCATAAGCTTTCACGTTAACTACGGAATCTGATTTGGCTGTGTGTTATTAATGTGAATATCTGTGTCATAATCAAAAAATTAAAATATATCGAGAATCGAAAGACTTGAGATGATTTGACCAACTTTTGATTGAACTCCGGAAGCAGTCGTGAATGTAGAACACCCAGGGAAATAGAACGGCATGCACTTCCGGGTTGTACGTTTCACAGTAGAGCTGTGTTCGAAATCGTTCCCTATACACTCGTTCCCTATTCCCTATATAGTGTACATGATATAGTGCACTATATAGGGAATAGGGAACGAGAATTCGGACACTACGCTGAACATTTCTAAACGTCATTTGCGTCAGTAAATCCGCCGGGTATTTGTGTGATGCAGACAGATGCGCCCACATCATGTAAACAAACCGGGCCCTCACGAGGAAAGCTGGAGGTTGTATTGATGTTGAATGTTACATTTCCTTGTTCAAGTTTTTTTTAAACTAATTTTGAATGTTAAATTTTCTATGTTAAATCCCAAATAAATTGTTGACATTTCTATACGAAAGCCGGAGACTCATTAAATGTATTCGTTTTCGCCATAGGTTTTCGCGTTTATTCAGCTTCTTCTTCTCCTCCGGAAAACCACGACCGCATTGCATTGTGGTATACGGGAGTAACGTGTAGGGTACATCGTGTGTTTTTATAAGTCCACAGTGCCCTATATAGTGGACCACTGAGAATTCGAACACCCTACAAAATGGCGTGCACCCTATTTAGTGCACTACATCCATGATAGGGAACGATTTCGAACACAGCTTAGGAGTTATTTGTTGTCCAGATGTTAAATTAGTTAGTACTGACATAACATTGGACATAACATTAACGGTACACGACTTATCATTTGTTCAATGGCGGAGGACAATATATATTTTTAATTTTTTGTAACAATATATTGGTTCTGCTAAATGAGCATGTTTAACCCAGACAATCCCATCATATAAACATGGACCTAAAGATCTAAAGACGTTTGTCAATACGTTTTTAAAATGTATAGCCTACATTAATGAATAACCAATAATCATGTAAATAATATTTTATTAAAATACAATGAATTTCATTAGGCAATGGCACAAAGTGAATTGACAAACGGTTGGCAACAAGACATGATAAGACAGGTTATTCAAAGTAGTACATCAATATACCGTATGGTATTAGTGCATTAATTGTATAAAGATGGAATAAAAAATAAATAAAACTAAATCAATAGAAAGAACATAAATCGTTTGCAATCAGATGTCGTTGAAAAGACGAATCTTGAGGACTTCACAGCACAGTCCTGAACTCATCGAAGATGAAACTGGGGACATGAGCTTCAGCCACCTTATGGGACGGAAAGGAACAAAGAAAATCACTCATTCACACCCCAATAGTCATCAATGTGGGGTTGTAGTAGTAGTAGTATTATATTGGTCCATCAAGAAGGGTGATTTGGGCAAAGCTTAGGACCGTAATCTATAAAGATACTCAACTATACTTTACTCTGCCCTTATATAGTGTCAATTAAATTGGTTGAATTAAATCAATCAACCATCACCATCATTATCATCAATTCCAACCTTTAGATTCAAACTATCTTGATTGTGCAGTGATTGCTAATGTGTGGCTGGCATGATGGCGGCCCTACGTTAGCACAAGCTAATGTGTAGCTACCATGATGGCGGCCCTACGTTAGCACAAGCTAATGTGTGGCTAGCATGATGGCGGCCCTACGTTAGCACAAGCTAATGTGTAGCTACCATGATGGCGGCCCTACGTTAGCACAAGCTAATGTGTGGCTAGCATGATGGCGGCCCTACGTTAGCACAAGCTAATGTGTGGCTAGCATGATGGCGGCCCTACCTTAGCACAAGCTAACGTGTGGCTAGCATGATGGCGGCCCTACGTTAGCACAAGCTAAAGTGTGGCTAGCATGATGGCGGCCCTACGTTAGCACAAGCTAATGTTCGGCTAGCATGATGGCGGGCCCTACGTTAGCACAAGCTAACGTGTGGCTCACATGATGGCGGCCCTACGTTAGCGCGAGCTAATGTGTGGCTAGCATGATGGCGGACCTACGTTAGCGCGAGCTAATGTGTGGCTAGCATGATGGCGGACCTACGTTAGCGCGAGCTAATGTGTGGCTAGCATGATGGCGGACCTACGTTAGCGCAAGCTAATGTGAGGCTAGCATGATGGCGCAAGATAATGTGTGGCTAGCATGATGGCAGCCCTACCTTGCGTGGCAGTTTGGTGTACTTCACGTAGTCTTCCAGGAGCATCAGGGCCCCCACCACGTCTGACGGCATGTCAGGGATCTTCTGACTGCAGGGGCAACAAGAGGTGAGACAATGTTATAGAAGTGCCTTCCAACATTATACATTTGGATTATTTGTTGACTTATAAGATCGTTAACGACCTAGTTAACTAGCGTCATCTGGAGCGCCAAAATATTAAAAATAAACAACCGATTTTGCTTTGTTACCTCGTGCATTGTTCCATGATTGACCGGATGAATTGACCAATGAGAGCCAAGAACTGTTCGGTGTATCTGGAGTGGAACTGCTTCAGCAGCGTGAGCAGGCCGAGAACCAGGGGGGGCCAGTCCACCGGGTCGGCGGGCTTCCTGCAGGTCATGCCTTGAGGGAAGGGAACCAACAACCCACAGGGTCATGCCAATGCTTACCTGACACGTGACACTAAATGCAAACAATGACTTGTTGAGCCTTTTTTATTACGAAGGAATCTGTGATTTACTTTGAATTATTTGTCTGCTGTTGGGTTATGATGGTGTGCAGACAGCATCAGCAAAATGATGTTCCCTGAAATCCTTTGCCATCTCATGTAATTTCAGCACATTGATTTCCTTCAAATTTTGTTCACGCTGACTTATCGAGTCCATTTTTCCTCCGGGGGTAAGTGGCCAACCGGGTGACTGATTAGCGCACGCACACTATTAACTATTAATGGTGTTTCAGACTTATATGAGCTACAAACTACACAAAACCACGAGCGGGGCTGGGATTCAAACCAAGACTGAGTGTATAAGCTGACTTTGAGATGTATATATTATTTCAATTTTTGACATTTTCCTCAAAAGATATACGGTAAATGTGTAGTGGAAACATCCCTCTGTTATGGGTAATGTTTTTTTTAAGTTTTGAGAACAATGTTTTCCATACTTTAAAAATGTCAAATGTGAAAAAAAACGTCTTCCATCGGAAATTTGAAGCAAGAAATTAAAAATAACGTAGAAATATGCACATAAAAAACTGATGTTGACACTTGCCAATGTTTTTGGTGTACTGTAGTTTTGGCAGCTGGGCGATGACGAACAGGAAGTTGACGATGGGGAAGTAAGGAAGGCGCTTGGTGGTGATATAGATCTGTCACACAGACAACCAGAAAACACTTGTTACACCACTTACTACTGATATACAAAAAACACAGGCCTCATTACATCATTGGCTGTAGAAAGTTGTTGGCACACACACACACACACACACACACACACACACACACACACACACACACACACACACACACACACACACACACACACACACACACACACACACACACACACACACACACACACACACACTTTGCATTGCACATGGAAATCAGCGAAATCTGCGCCTGTACAGTCGCCCTGTTGCCTGAGCAACCACTGAGACCAGGTTCTCCGTGCGGACCTTGTTGAGTGGGTTGTGAACGCCGGCCGCCTCCAGGTAGGCGGTGATCTCGTACAGCAGGGTGTCCTCCTTGGGGTAGGGCAGCGACGGGTCCTGGTAGTGGGCCTCGATGTCCGCCAGCAAGGACCTGAGAACAGCCGTCACAGCAGGTATTAAGAGAGCGGCCGTTGGTCAGGGTCGGAGAGCGACTCGCAGCGAGTCCTTCACCACCGAGTTTGAATGCCTAATTTGATGTTTTAAGATGAATGGGTCATCTCATCGCTTTCAATTGTATTATCAGCAGCTGCCCCTGGCAGGTTTTGTTCATCCTTTGTGATTAACAAATGGAAATTAATGCAATATAGGCAGTTCAGTTAGCAGCAAACAAATGACACTGTCTTTCTGGCCATCTATGTTTGTTTGGAATAGAAGAAGACAACCTGGCCGCTGGATGCATGCGTTATGTACTATGATATCTGGTGTCATGGGAATTTTTTGGGGCGGCAGTAGCTCAGGAGGTAGAGCGGGTTGGCTGGTCACCGCAAGGTTGCTAGTTCAATCCCCGGCTCCTCCTAGCCGAGCGTCGAGGTGTCCTTGAGCAAGGCGCCTAAACCTGACTGCTCCCGACGAGCTGGCTGTCGCCTTGCATGGTTGACTCCGCCATCGGTGTGTGAATATGTGCATGAATGGGTGATTGTGAGGCAATATTGTTAAAGTGCTTTGGGTGGCCACTGGTTACAGGAAAAGCACTATATAAATGCAGTCCATTTACCATTCTACCATTCTTTACAGGTCAGTCACAAAGCCAACAGTAAAAAAAACACCTGACAAACGTGGACAAATCCCAAGGCTTACTTGTTGATGTTGTCCAGGGCAGCGGCCAGGTGCTTGGAATCAAATTTGCAGGAGTAGTTGAGCTCATGGGCGATCTGTTGTCTGAGGATCTGCATCTGACCGACCTGGGAAAAACACGAACATGAACGGGACATGTTTCTCCTATATCCGATGAAGTATCTCAAGAAATCATCCAAAAACCACGGAATACTCGACATTATAGATCAGGACTATTAGTGGAATGAACTTATCAAGATCTGATTGCGTTAAAAAAAAAATGTGTTGCTTCAATAGTGATTCGATACTTTCGATGGCTCTGCTTCACTAATGAGGTTGAACCATCAAAAGTATTGAATCACCATTTTCTTGTGGCTATTAAAGGAACAGTAAATGATTGTGAATGAGCTCTAGGATGGGAACTGGTGGAGAACCTTCATGATGGCCTCCAAATACCCTCCCCAGATCTTCTGGGTCTTCGCGGTGGCGTTGGCGTACACTTTGCTGGCGTTCGCTGAAGGCGAGGAAACAAAAGGTAAAAGGGAAACATTGCATTATTCATCACGTCATCGACAAGACAACACTGGCGGGCGGTGCTTTTAAAGAGGGCCGTCACATACCCACGATGCCTTGCACCGGGTTGGCAGCTGTCATCATGCCCTTGAAGACTTCCACCACGGCCTTGTCCCGCAGAATACTCCTCTGCAACACGGTCAGGAAGTTCTGAGGGGCGGCACGGCGAGATACAGGATGACAGGGTGGATAGACACACTCACACATCTTATGGTCCGTCTGACTGCATGTTAATACATACTCGTCAAGAACAAAGACACCTGCCTGGCAACCCACCCACCCACACACACGTCATGTTAGTCTCTCCCACACAAGCGTCACCGAGCACCAGTCAAGGCCGGCGCTATCGTCACTGACACCTGATTGGTCGAGGGGAAAAGGTCCCGGTCAGCCGGCCAATCACCTGCAGCTCCTTGACAATCATGAAGCAGAGCAGGCGGTCCAGCCCGTTGAGGCCGAAGGTGCCCAGCGTGTCCTGGATCTCCGAGAACAGCCGGTTGCTGGTCACCTCCTGGTGGCTCTTCAGGTCGTACCAGGTGTTGAGCTGGTCCATGAAGCACGTCGCCCTGGCAACATGAACAGGTGATCGGTGTGCGACGCCCCACTCCGATTGACACCTGAAGCTACTATTTACTATTTATACTAGGGGGCGGCAGTAGGTGAGGAGGTAGAGCGGGATGACTTGTAACCGGAAGGTTTCTAGGTTGGTCCTGAGCAAGACACTCTACCCCTAACTGCTTCTGACGAGCTGGCTGTCGCCCTGCATGGCTGACACCGCTGTGTGAATGCTAGGCAATTATTATGAAGTGCTTTTAGGGGCCACTGGTTAGAAAATCGATAAATGCAGACCATTTATGTGTTAGGTACCTCTGTAGTGGGTAATATATTCTGACATTATATACGACTACAACCGACGAATGAATCCCAGGGGGGGCATACAACGTTGACGTTGCATTGCTAACAACAACCGCCTATCTAGCTATTCAATGACATCCCGTTTCCCCCCCGCCCCCAGTGAGGAAGGACCTACTTTGGGTCGGTGATGCGCAGGACCTCTCTGCAGAGCCGGCCGATGAAGGTGGCCGACTCGTCCACCGAGGGGAACTTGGGGATGGGGATGTGGGTGGACTGGTACACGCTCTGCCAGTCCTGGATCTGCAGGCAGAGACACGGGGGTGCGGGAGGCCTTGAGTGTACGCATCTCTCAACGTAAAGCGGGCTTATCATGTTTTAACTCATTTGTTTTGGTTAATACTTGTATCCATATAAGCACTGTATAAATCAAAAAACAAACTCGTTCAATCACTCTCTTGCTCGTTCACTCTCTCTCTCTGGTTCACTCTCACATTGTAACACACACACACACACACACACACACACACACACACACACACACCTTGGTCCTGAGGAAGCTGTTGCACTCCTGCTCCACGTTGTAGTTGATGATGCGCGACACCTCCTCCTGCCAGATCTTGAGGCCATAGATGCTGACGTAGTCCTGGATATACTCAAAGGAGCGGTAGAAGCCGTCCATGGTGGCGGCCATCTCCTTCAGCTTGGGCATCAGCTCGCTGGCCTGGGGCGGAGAGAAGGGCGTCCATGCAGTTATTTCACCTCATTAGAGACCATCTATACCGGGCCACATGCCATGATATGTTGATTGTGGGTCGGACAAAACAAAAGGCTTCGAATTTATACCTTTGAATATTCATAACTGCATGGCCGTCACCTTGACAGCTATCATTAGCCTCGTGCGGTGAAATAGTGTGACGGGGAAAACGACTACGACTAATTTCCTGACCACCACAACATTTTGTTCCAACCGTTTATAAGGATTATGTCTATTTTTGCATCAACATTTATACTCATATTTTTTGAATTTCTTTATTTTGTTTGTAAATATTCTACTACTCTCCTACTGTACGCGTGCGTGCGTGTCTGTCCCTAACCTTGGCCTTGGGGTTGAAGATGAGCCCCTTGTGGAGGGCGTACGCCACTCTCCTCACCAGCTCCTTCCTGATACCGTCCTCCAACAGCTGCTTGGGGTCCACCTGGAGAGACAACATGGCGTCACTCCGTTAATCGGCTGTTATTACCTTTGAAACGCTTCGAATATTTCATAAATCGTCAGGAGCCAGTGGTACCTTGATGATCCCCACCAGGGTGGTCTTCATCATCAGAATCCCCTCGGTGAAGATGGAGATGGCATGGGTGAGTTTGGCCACCTGTAGACAACACGAAGCACAACAACATATATTAATCTCTTACGCACTTATTGTATGTTGTACGTCCTTCCCCTTGGAAATAGTACCTAATTGTTTCTTTCCCTTTTCAGACAATTCTACTTATTGTACGTTGCTTTGGACAAAAGCGTCCCCTTAACATGAAGGGAAATCTTATAATCACTCCCAAAACACTATTTTTAAATCGATTCACTCCGTGTCGGATTTATTGATGGGAGCAACAAGTAAGTGTCACAATAAATCAACATGTTATATTCCTGAGCAGCGGACGACCCATGTCCTGCGGACCTCGTATCGCGGCACCAGCTGGGAATAGTCCTTCAGCTTGTCCTTGTCCAGGCGCGTGGGCACCTCTGTGATGTCGTGGATCTGCAGCTTGATGATCTTGGCCAGCGACGTGAACATGCTGTCTGGGATGATCTGAAGCACCTGGACGGGAAACGTTAAGAGATGTGTTGGAAAACCTGAGACAGGATGTATACATACTTCCCCACACATGGCTGGAGGAGTTTCATCCTGATGAGAAACATTTGGCAGGTTCTGTGTGAGGAATCTTTAAAAGGAGAGCACAGAGTAAACGATATTTCCCCCCCTGGGGGATATGGGGTTCACTGTTACTCAACATAATTGATATAGTGCTGGTATGAAAAACATAGCTTGCATGGTAGCTTTACAGGCTGTGGGCTTTGAAGCACCTTCACAGCCATATTGGATCTATAACATCCTAGCTATGATTTTACTAAACTTCCCAACCAAACGGTCAAACGGGGGGGGGGGGGCATTACCTAAAAATATACTCCAGGAGACGTCCCACAGTCCACAATGCTCACTTTCCAGCTGGTTTCGACCAATCACCACCAACACATTGCAATAAACCACGTCAGAGTTCACCAGAAACACAGCGTATCCGTTTTGAAGTACCTTTCTAACGTAAGCCACGAGCTCCCCGGAGTAGAACTGAGACACGCTGAGGAGGTCCGGGCTGTTGGCCTGGTTGATCCGGAGCAGCGGCAGGTCCAGGGCGGAGGCCAGCTGCACGCACAGACGTCCACAACATGTTACCGCTCGACCCCTTGGTGTAACTACGCAACGGTACCATTGACCGATCAAGACCTCGCTTTCGGTTTCTTTGTTAAACTTGTGTGTGGCTGTACCTTTAAGAAGGTGGCTCTCAGCTTGGTCACCATGGACGGGTTGACCCTGATACTCTCCTGCATGATGCTGGTGAAGCTGCAGGAGACACACGGGGTTAACAGTGCACACAACAACAACAACAGCAGCAGCATCCTGTCAACTTAGAAATAAGAGCTCCTTTCAGGGAAACACAGCAGTTTCCTCGTGTCGCCTGAGGGACATTTGAGGAGACGCCGGTTGAAGCGGATTCAAGAATGTTTGTTTATTTCTATTAAGTATAAAAACTGGCACTGGCTCATCGGAGTGCTGAAAAGGACACGCGGGCCCATTGGTATTCTTGTTTGTTAACAAGATGAATAAAGTGACAGGGCCGGCCAGGCAGACGGTCTGGCTCCTGTCGCTTGGCCGACCATGCGATTGAGCCGTCTGGCGCCATCTGCATGACAACGAGCGATCGTGCGGTCCGTGTTTAATACTAATTCCGGCCAATGGCTTGGCTTCAGAATGTAAAAACTAGAGAAAGTGATGCTGCTGAAGTTGAATTACAGAGAGTTGGATCCGAGTTGGCTGATTGGGACTTCTCAAACCTTTTGAAGTTCGTCCTCCAAATAAATATGATGTATTGACGGCGATGAGTGGATTATTTTGTTTTGTGTCCTTGGGGTAGCCTGATATGCATATGGGTTCACGGGTGATTGCTGGCTTATAAAATAAAGATATGCGATACAGTTTTGATTGAAAACAAATACGACAAATGATAAATGGACTTCATTCAAGCAGCACTTTTCTAACCAGCATCCACTCAAAGCGCTTAACAATACGGCCTCACATTCACCCATTCATGCACACATTCACACGCCGAGCGGTGGCAGGCCTGCAAGGCGACAGCCAGCTCGTCCCGGGTTAGGATTCTTGCCCTCTCCGCTAGGAGGAGCCGGGAATCGAACTAGCAACCTTCCGGTTACCAGTCCACCCGCTCTACCTCCTGAGCAATACAATTATATGGTCAAAAAGGTTGCATTAAAAGGACCCATATTATCCAGAAACAGACAGAATTGTTACACGGCTACTACTTCCTAACCACTTAGGGTTGGGCCAGTGGCTAAACAAGTCTGGGAACTACTGACTCAATGTATTTCTCGTTATCTGACTTAGCTGATGGTCTAAAAGAGAAGGCAGTCCCTTAATGAACAGAGTGATGGCTTGCTCCAGCCTTCTACCACCGGGACAGGCGGAGGACTCTGTGGTCACCTGTCGATGATCTGCCAGGCGTAGGACAGGTCTCCTACGATCTGCATGGTGATCAGCACCTCCTCCTTGATGTTGATGGTGCGGATCATCTGGTGGAGGAACTTCCTGGTGTCGGCCAGGAACTGGCACACCTGCAGGTTGGACTCCAGCTGGTGGAACTCCTGGACCTGAGACGGGTCAGGGTCAAAGCCGAGAGCGGGAGAGAGTTGTCAGACAGTGATGGATCCAGACAACGTCAGCATTCTAAGCTCCACAATGTGGACCTTTGCAAAATACTGTCTTTAGCCTTTTATCGATTTGATACTTTTATCAAGCAAAGGTCTTTGTGGAACGGGTTTCATTCCAACAGCTTTGAACTGTACAGACTTAACGCTCCTTAAAGTAATGAATTGTAAGAAATCGAATAGTATTTCCAGAGGCGTCTCCGGCAATTCTGCACAGGGTCCAGCCCCGCCTTGTAATTCAATATTCAGACCCTCTGAGACACTGTTTCATTCCAAAGATCCCATCTAAAGACATCTTAAAAGCTTTGAGTCAGCGATTAGCTATTATTTACCACTGATTAGCCTGCACTTAATTTTAATTAGCATGCAAAACGCATTAGCTTTCAGATGATTCTCTCAGGATAACCCACAGAGATTAGGCTGCTCCTAATATCATTACAGGGAAGCGCATCCCTCAGTTATCAATGCCATCCCCACTGCATAGGTGAACATCATCCCTACCTTAAACACCAACCCCTGATGGTGTCTCCACGTAAGGGGGGGACAAAATATCGACGCCCTTCGTGCAATACGAGAATCGATTCACTGGAGCCAAATATCGATATAATATTTTACTATTTAAAAAAGAAATATATATGCATATATATAATTTGTTTTAAGATTTTATGTGTCATTTTTGGGCTTTATTCCTGGATAGTTAGACAGGAAATATAGACCCAAATATCTATATAACTTAAATAATAAAATAAGGCACACTGAAACAGATTTCCCTGCTCCCCGATGTGGTGCTCAATACATGAATGAAGGAAACTTGACCAAAGACGAGTAAATGAGATCTCAGTTTGGACGATGCATAACCTTTTCACAGTCCTTTTGTATTCATCATTAGACATATATCGTGATGCATCGTTATAGGATTGTCTCTAACAATATATTGATTATTGAAGAATCTGTGTATTGCAGTGTTATCGCTTCCGCGGGCCATGCATCGCGTTTGGTATCGTATCATGAGGTACCCTGTGATTCCCACCCCTAGGGGATGAAGGCGGGGTCTCACCTCCACCAGAGCCTGGATGAGCTGGACCGTCTTCCTGCCGGCCGCGGTGGAGTCCTCGTAGTTCAGGGACTCTATCTGCTTGGAGATCTCCCTGAACCAGGCCTGGAGGTTCTCTGTGAGGGGCGAGGAAGCAGCATTAAGGCCTGGATCAAAGGGAGCGTTTCAGCACCCTGGGGCTGGCTTTCTGCAATCGTTTTCAGATCAATGACAGCAAAGCGTTTTCCCTCGCTTCTTTTTTCCCCCCCGCGTCTACCCACTCTATCCACACTGAACGCCTTGAGTTGAAAAAACATCAACTCACACATAATTTGCGTTTTTTTTCCATTATCCAATCAGAATTGAGAGGCGGGACTTCTGAGGGGGTAACGAAAACAAATGTAAACAACATTTGGGGAGAAACTAGTGCAAGTCCCCTCAGCCAATTAAAAAGGGTTTAGGATACCAATACAGGGTATCAGGTGTATACGCAATGATCGTTGTAATCAATGAATATTCTAATGATCATTATTAGGACAAATATAACATAATAATCATGCATGATCCAGACGTTAAGGCTAGCCAACGTCCATTTAGGTAACAACACATCTTTATAACGATGACTATTATCAAAACATACTATAAAAAGCCAAAAGAGAAACATGGTACTGTGTCCCACCGTTCTTCTCCACCCGCGTGAGGGGCTTGACCCCAGAGAACACCTCCGCCAGCTCCGTCATCCTCTCAGACCCCTCCTTCTTGTAGCTCTCCCATTTGATCTGCTTCTCCAGCAGCATCTGCTTGAACATCTGGAGGAGATAGGGGAAAGGGGGGGGGGGGGGTGCAGATGTTGGGCGCAGGCCCGACAAGCGACGACCATTAGTCAAATGAGAAGCGTAATCAGAATATTGAATTTGGGTTCCCTTTCGTCGCTAATCACGGCTGAGTCGGCGGCGGCGGGCGGGCATATGCTGGTCTGTCAACAGACAGCGGCTCGGGGCCCGTCTCCCAACAGATGGATCCACCGCTGTTCACTGGTTGGGACATCAATCTACCGCGCTGTTTACACACACACTCGTTACAACGTGTGGAGGGACCGGTTGGTACGGGTTGTAAAAATTGTTGTGCTTCGGTTTAACGCGCACCTTTATGCGTTGGGAGTTTTTGCTAATGGCTAATGAATGTTCAATGTGGTTTATTTTATTTGCTACTAATCAATTAAATTGATTCTAGTCGTGACATGGTATAAATAAATTCTATACTCTTTCTGTTTATAATTTTGCATTAAATCTTTTTTTATTTTTTTATTACAATAACGTTGTTGAGCTGTTCCATATAATACTTGTGAAAACTCAATAAAATCCAAGTAAAAAATAAACTAATAGTTTTACTCCTTTATACATTCTGTGTGCAGTTATCTGCTATCAAAAACAAGATGAGTAAAGATGAAGTCGAGATTTCAGTAAGAATGAATGACAACACCTGGTTATCAGAACAGCAGTGTGTGGGAAGCTCCAGGGGGGCGAACAGGACAGGGTTTTACCTCTTTGAGGGTGAACTCAAACTGGGCCGTGTCCAGCAGCAGCTGGAAGAGCATGCGGGGCTTGTACTTGGAGTCCGTCATCACCTGGTCCTTGATCTGACGCAGACGCTTGTTGTTGACGTCGTAGGCTAAGGAACAGAACATGTTACAAATAACATGTTGTGTAATTTGTGGTTTCATTTAGAAAACAAATATGACTATCAAAATGCTAGCCCGGATTTTAGATCTTGAATCATTTAACATAACATAAAATATGAAATAAACAAAAAAGATGTACATTGCAAGCTGGCTTATGTGCTAAAAATGCTAACTGAGCGAATACAAATGTACTTATGTCGAGTAATATTTTTAATACAAAATACAAATATATTTTGATGCATCTAACGTCAATATTTTTGCACAATTATTTTCCTTTTTCAATAAATCCCATTGGGAAGTGTATTTTTTTGTGTAATCTCACCAGACTCTGCAGTGTGTAGCATCAGCCAGCGGATGGCGACGTTGCAGTCCCTCAGACAGTTGAGCAGCTTGGGGATGTTATCCAGGATGATCTCCTCGCGCAGGAAGCCCTCCTTCAGCAGCTGCTGCACCTTGGGCTTCAGGATCTCCATCCCCTCGGCGTAGCGACACGCCTGAGACGGATCAGATCAGATGTTGGAGTGATTTTTAAGTTGCGTGACATATTTACAAATCACACAGATGTTGCAGTGATTATTTTTTTGGTTGCCTCGGTTACATGAAAGGTTAACAGATCAAAATGTTTATTTATTTGGAGACAAAAATTGGAGAATAATAAGATTTGATGTTTTGCATTGTCATTTGACGTTGAGGTTTTTAATACAAAAAGGACACACTAAAACTGTTTGTTATCCGTTAAAAATACTATCACTAAGAACAATGTGATTTTGTCAAAGTCAGGTGCTCAGAAAGTATTTCCTGCTTTTCAAAAAGATAACTGCTCTCTCTACAGCTAGCCATAGAAAACCTTCACAGTACCTGCTCCTTGATGTTAGCCGTGTCCAGGGTGTAGTTCAGGGCTGTTTTGGCAGCCTTGTATGGCTCCCAGGCCTCGACCAGATTCACTGTGATCCCCATGTAGATACTGATCACCTGGATATGGTGCATGACACAACACAGACACAAGTTTAAAGATCCTGTTTCCCCCCCCAAAAACAGGACAATATGGCGGAGGACCAAGATAAGCCTTTTCCAGGTTCACTCACCCAGTTGTCGGGGAAGTACTTGTCCACAATCTCCCTCATCTTGGCCTGCTGGGTTTGCAGGATGCTGGGGGTGAAGTAGAGGCACACGTACAGCATGGAGGCCTGGTTGGCCAACGCTGTGCTGCGGTGCTCTGGCAAGGGGTAGGCTGACACCTGACCACACACGTACACACACACGTTAAATGATATTGTCTTGTTTTTAATCAGTTTAAGATTATTTGGATCACAAATGTTTGAGAGACCAAATCAATTGAGTTTCAACAGATTTTGCGCTATATCATAATTTTTGTATCATGAGGTAGATTGAAGATATCTTTTTAATAAGAGATTACAATTAGGAAATTGCATGATCGGACATAAAGCACTCAAAACAAGAAAGTACTTTGACACATAAAAAGCTGTCTGGTGAGTCATCGCGGTACATTCCGGCCCCGTTCCGCCCGGTGTGTTGGCCGATTCTGACCTGGTTGTAGATGTCGTCGGAGCGCAGTCGGCCGATGACCATGCTGACGAAGGTCTGGCTGACGGGCACCCTCTGGAAGTAGCTCTCGGGGTAGCCGGGGGGCCGCTTGGCCCCCGGCTGGCTGGAGTAGCCCGTGCTCCGCAGCAGCTTGCAGATGTCGTCCAGGTTAGAGTCCGCCGACGAGCGCGCCGCACTGACGCAGGAGAGAGGAGAGAGTGAGGGAAAACGGAATATAATATAACCCGTTTACATCATTGAAAAAAAATCCCGCTTGATAAGAAATATTAAATGTAAATTTTAAGGGTTTTTTATGTATTCATTTATATATAAATACACAAAAAATTAGAGATATTCTGAATAGCAATAAGATGATTATTGACCCCTCCGATATATGTTTCCTCTTGCATACCGAAGCTGAGCTGTGACCACCTCCCTTCACACACACACACACACACACACACACACACACACACACACACACACACACACACACACACACACACACACACACACACACACACACACACACACACACACACCTGTATCTGTAGTAGGACACCAGCATCCTCTCCCTGACCTCGCCTTCGATCTTCTGATCGATTACCGTTAGCATCACTCCGTACAGGTACAAGGCCTCGCACTGAGGGAAGCGAAGGTCACGTTATGTCATGACAGTTATTGAACAATATGCATACCTCAATATTACCAATATTCATACTCACTTTAAACTAAAAGCTACAATTCTTAATTATTTAACACACAAAAAAATTACAGAATGTATGCAAGATTATTATAAAGATAGTCCACCAAACATACAGTACATTTTTAATAAGGTAACGGTATGTGGCCATGCTACTTACTAGTAATTGTTTCCCATCCTCATTGATGATGACCGTCTCCAGGGTCTGCTGAATGTAAACCCCCTCGTGCAGATCATCCAGGTATCTAGACACAAAAAACAATAACAGTTTCTTTACTCATCACAAAACTGGAGATGATTGTTTCAGTGTCGTTTGACAATAAACTGGTTGTATTCAGAACTGGTAGCACATCAATTGCTATATCCTGGTTTACCTCTTAAGGTCCATTATATATTTATGGACACTTTCAAACGCCAGATAGAAACGTGTCAGGATCTCAATGTTGTTCTCTCTGAATTCTTCATCAAGGTCTTGAAGTTCTGGTTTGGCTTCAAGTTTCCCCTCATAGTACTCCGGACCCTAGACACAAATGAAACATTATTCAAAAGTCTGAATACAGAGCAATCATCTGTCAAGTCCATGGGCTATGTTAGACGTGACATAGTCACACAGTGTGTCATGTGTTGGATGCATGGTACCTTGAAGTAGCTGAAGTCACAGATGATGTCTCCATATTTCTGCTGGTCGTTCTTGTCTCTGAGCCTGAAGACTGTGGGGATGAATTCTGAGAGGCGCAGGAGCTCTGCGATGATCGCGTTCCCCCGGGACACTATCCTCAGGACCGCCTGACCACACAGGTTGTTCTCGGCGAGGAAATCTACCATCGCGACGATGTTTGTCACACAGTCCTAAAGAAGAGGAAACACACAAACATGGTTAACACGTGAGTGTGCGCTGTCAATGTGAGCTAAACCCGATTGTCAAGTTAGCAGATTAGCTCTGATGCTACATATTCAACATGCACGACTTTGAACACCCCTGCTATACTTTAACAACTTCAACCCCTTCGAAATGCAGAACAGAAAACACGTTAAATAACCTATAAAGGTTTTACTGCATATCACCGAGTGTCTTCTTAAATTCCTGTTTACTTCCGCATGACCAATCACATGACCTCCGCGGGGGGCGGGTCATGTGGTTGGTGGGGTTTCGCTCGTTGGCTGAGGGTTGCGTTTGAAACGCCACCAGCAACATGTGACAGGTGAACACATGTAAAGCAATGCAACTCATTAGTGAACCAATTTTAATTGTTTTTTAAAGAAGCTTCTCCATAAAATGTTGCCTGGTTTTATAAGAATCATAAAAAATAATGTTTTGCACATCTGATGTCAGACTTGAGAGTCCAACGCTAGATGGCGACAGAGTACCACTGGTATAAGCATTGTGGCTCCCTGCCGGACTGCCAAGGAAGGAGCAAGTGAGTGCCAGAGTGAATTGCACATGGATTGTATGTCGTTTGCAGAGACGTAAATATTTAATAATTAATAAAACGTTTTCAGAGACATAAATAATAATATTTGTAAATATGTAAATTGCTTGATAAATGGGTATGGTTGTTCGACCTACAGTATGTATGTGTTTGGACACCAAATTGCCTGCCTTATACCTTTTTGCGAACGCTATTAAAGCAAAATTTGGTAGCATTAGTATTGGTAGTATTGGTAGAGTTGGACAAAATTATGTCCTTACATGTACGTATTCTCTGAAAGGGGAGATTGCGAAATGGCAGTTTGAAGCAATTGCGTTTCCGTCCTGTCACATCATACTGCCCCCCAGTCCCCTAAAACCAGTCCCCCAAAACAACCCAAACATCATCACATCATGGTCTCACCAACAGTTTCCTGGAGGGAATAACGGAGGGGTCTTTCCAAACATTCTTCATTCAGGTACTACTAGAATTAATAATGTCATTTTTTCCCCCTGTGTGTTTGGTGTTGCCAGTATTTTCTTTACCCTATTATTAGGTTGCTGTGTTATTGTACCATAAATTCATTTTCAGTTTATTGTCCCCATTGTAGACATCATCTCTACAGCCTGGGCACTATCAAACATCCTAGGTCCATAGGCCTTCAAACACAATGACAATGACTGAACAACACAATGACCTCCACACATTATTGACTTTATTTTCTTTGTGGTCAAACAGAGGCTTCTCTCTCTGTTTTCTACTCCAACATCTAATATTGTAATCCATACATTGGTGCCACTGTTGCCTGTGATATAAATGCTCATGGTCGGAGTCATTAGGTTCAGTTGACCCTCAAGCACTGACTAAGAGCCTGTATGGATATCACGTCCAGTTCACTGAGTACTGCAACAGTCAATCATTGGCATTCTACCTCATTATCATTTGTCAGTGGCACACATGCATTAATGATGCATGAATATCCTCCCTTTGGCCCGACGGAAAAAATGAAGCAAATAAAAGGATTTGGGTATAGTTTTCATTTGATATCCTGAGCCAAATGATTTGCTTCAGTATAGATTTCATTTGATACACTGAGCCATAAGATTAGCTTTGGGTAGTTTTCATTTTACAAAAGCTATTTTCATTATACCGGACTCTGAGCTTCTCTCACCAATGGGGCTCTTATCAGTATTTGAATGTTATAATGTAAGAGTGTGTGTGTGTGTGTGTGTGTGTGTGTGTGTGTGTGTGTGTGTGTGTGTGTGTGTGTGTGTGTGTGTGTGTGTCTGTGTCTGTGTGTGTGTGTGTGTGTGTGTGTGTGTGTGTGTGTGTGTGTGTGTGTATGTGTGAGTCTGTGCACATTGTCCCTGGGGCCCGGTGTGGCCTTTATGAGGCACCAGTTGACTCCATTCAGCTGAGCCGCTGATTAAGCCTGTCCATGGTAGCACTGGTGTGAGTTGTGTTCGGTGATTAAAAACGGTTCATTTTTAAACTGTGTCCCTGGCCCCAAAATACTCTTATTTGGCACCAATGCCTCAAATGAGCTGAGGCTTTTGATGGTGGAATAAGTGGTAACTCACTGTTTTTTTGCCTTGCAAACTTTTGTTTGCAAGGAAACAGAAAATGAATGAATTTAAATGAATTTAGTTTGGATCAAATTGCTTCGAATTTAATTTAATTGAATCGAATTAAATAACATTCAGTTTATATTGGTGTTCTAGACAGAGGTTGCATGGAGCTCTATTCGATATATCTGTCGTCTGACTCCAGATCTGGTGGTAAGAAGGTCGGGCAGAGTTCCTACAAGTTCCACACGAACATTTCCATAGCCGAAAGTGCCTCAGGGGTAACAAGTGGTGGGTTTGGGGTTCAGAAAGCAAAAGCTGATTGCAACCGTGCCCTGTGTGTCAGATATGATCAAGCAGCAGATGTCTTTTTTCCATCGCTAGTCATTATCACTGTCAGACCTATTAGCATATAAATGGTTTCTGGGCCCAAAGAGACCATGAGGTTATTGCAAGTGTAATTGAACTTGATCCCTTCACTGTGATTGAGACTTGGCCCACATGAGAAATTGGGCACATCTGCACATTGATACACACCCAAATCACGTCCAATAACACACACACGCACAGACACACACACACACACACACACACACACATACTCATTTATTATGATGACCAAAAACGAAACGATTCAAACTGATATGCATAAAAAAATTCACCTGTGATTCTGAGTAAAGCCTATTTATATGCATGTTTCAAGATTACTGGAGTGGAAGCTGATGCTGATAAGATTACATTTCTCAAGCTCATGGCACACTTATGAGGACTCACACAGGAGGGCTGCACTTTACTATCTAATTACGTCATGCATTCATTCTACATGCAAGGGGATGCATACGCTGCGCACATGTAGTATCCTTGTTCTTCTCCTTTGATAACATACACACAGAAGTCTGTGTATATGTGTGTGCATGCACATGTCAGCATTCATTTGCTTATGTGTTTGTGCGTTTGGGAGCGTGTCTGTGTGTGCGTTTGTGTGCGTGTGTGTGTGCGTGTGCGTGTGCGTGTGCGTGTGTTCCTACACAGTAAATGCACCCGGGAGTAATTTGTTTTGTTTTACGGTGAGAACTCTGCTTTTTTAAATGATAAATTAGACTTCATTACTCCTTATTATCCGCACCCGCATTAACGCCGGAAAAGCCGCTCTGAAGTCCATGATTAATCTCCATTTTGCCGTTCATTGGGCGACTAGCCGGCTGGAGAAATATGTGCCGACCTGGGCACATTGAGAGGGACGAGAGGCGGGGATGAGCTGAGGTGCACAGCAGGTAGTCTTGTTCTTCAGCCAGGCTCCTTCTCCGGATCTGGCAGGCGTTCAGTGCAACAACAACACACAGTGGAACCACAGAGAGGGCAGCGTCTCCACAACGCTCATTAGGCTAAATATAATGACCAGGCACAATCAAAGCTGCTGACATCCTATCCAGACACACCACACACATGCACACCACACACACATACACGTGGTCGCATATGCAAACACCCACTCGCACACATATGCACACGCTAACACACATTCACACACACATATGCACACGATAACACACATACATGTGCAAACACACGTAAACAGAGACAAAACCACACACACAAACAAAGACAAACATATGCAAGCATACGAACACACATATGTGCGTGCGCACACACAAACGAGAGACATTGCGTTCAAGTTTTTTTATGCGTTTTCCTTTAACCAGATACTCTCCATGCTCAACAAGACGGAGAAGCAAGGTGCCTGTTCACACACACACACACGCACGCACGCACGCACGCACGCACACACACACACACACACACACACACACACACACACACACACACACACACACACACACACACACACACACACACACACACACAGCCATCACAGAAACGTGTTTTGTACCTATTTGCATCTAGCCACCGTCTCTCAATCATTGCTCTGTGGCCATCAACAACAGCTACATGGAAGCCAGGGGCTTGTTCGAGTTAGCAGACCAAGTGTTTCACCACAAGGTCCCACTTGTCAGCGTTTGACACACAAGTAAATCAGGTGGGAGATTATACATGAAAGGATTTGTGGCACGTTTAAAACAGATGCATGGCCCTGAAACACGGGGACAAGATACACACAAAACATCCATATGTTCGCCGGTCCAATGAGGGATTATAAGGTAGCAAATCCTCTGGAGGGAGGGATGAAAGACACACAGAGAAACGAAGAAACACACACACGGACCACAATACCAAGACCAAGAGCAGGTCACGGGGTGCAATGTGGGTGTCTGTGTTCACATGTGTATGTGCCTGTGGGTGTTTATGTGCATGTATTTATGTGTGTGTTGCGTGTGTGTGTGTGTGTGTGTGTGTGTGTGTGTGTGTGTGTGTGTGTGTGTGTGTGTGTGTGTGTGTGTGTGTGTGTGTGTGTGTGTGTGTGTGTGTGTGTGTGTGTGTGGATGTGTATATAGGTGCATGCATTTGCATGCGTGTGTCTCTTTGTCTCTTTTTACTGTGTGCGGGTCTGTGTGAATCTGCGTGCGTGTTTGTGCGCAATCGCATGTGTCTGTATATGCATGTGTGTGTATCTGCAACTATGTATGTAAGTGCGCGTGTATCTTTGTGTGTGTGTGTGTGTGTGTGTGTGTGTGTGTGTGTGTGTGTGTGTGTGTGTGTGTGTGTGTGTGTGTGTGTGTGTGTGAGCCATCGTATCCCTTTTCATGTCTTTGATCAGCGGTCCGTGAGGAGACAGGGAAGCGTGGATAGATGGTCCAGGGATCCTGAGGAACGCAGCATCAAATTCCTCCCCTCTCTCCTTCCCTCTGCCCCTTCCCTCCCTCGTCCCCCCTCTCCCCCCACCTCCCCCCTTGCTTCTGCAGAATCACCTCTAGCCCTCTCCGACCACGGCAGCTGTGAAAACACTTTTTGGCCCTGCCAGCTACATGCCAGGAGGGACATAGTCAGACACTGTGGTGCCATTGTACCGGTGAGCCTTCCTTTGCCTGGTGAGGTTTATTCTGCTACTGTTCAACATGTACTCTATCCTATCCCACGGCTGCAGACTCACTGTCCTTTCAGCCTTATTTTCCCAACTGCAATAGAAACATGTTTCAATCATCTATGAAAGCAAGATATTGGATACTTTGAGCTTCACCACCAACAAATCAAAGGTCAGAATTTAGAAGTCGTGGAGCAATAGCGTGGTTGAATCACTCATGAAGTGTTTGATAGTTTAATACGGGATGGATCTTCGTCGTCGGCTAAAGAAACGGTCTTGAACGAGATTGAACGTGTGGTACTCAAATCGTCCAGGAGAGCTCTGCCGGTTTTAAATACGTGGTTGTGATTTCCTTCACCTCTCTCTGGTTGTGAATGGGTGCCGCGCGAGGCCCCGCCCACCCCAGACCCTCAACACCAATGGGAGGGCGCGGTGCGGTGGACGAGTCTGACGTCACCCCAGCAGCGGTCGTGGTGGTGGTGGGACTGCTGCCGCTGTACATGCGCACTGCAATATCTGGAGAATGCCTACCGACCAGGAGAACTACAAGTGAACTGAAAACACTCACGGATGATTGGTAGTCGTCGCCGCTTCAACGAAAAGGCGAGAAGCGTCCACGGAGTCTCGAAGGTAGCGTGATTGGCTTTTTTTAGTGTGTGAAGGAGATGCGACAAAAGGCACTTTTGACGAGAGCGCATAGCTAACAAGCTAGCGGGGAATGTGTCTCTCGGAGGAGCCTGCTAGCTTTTCTTCTTCTCTCGCTCCACCGGCGGCAGAGAACCTGAAGCCCGACTAACCCGTGGTTTACCCAACTAGTTTGTTCGAGGGTCGTCTGCAGCTTGAATGGGACATCGGTCCTGGGTGCTGTTGATGGTGTAGATGTACGTGGTGTTGTGAGGTGATGGTTCATGTCCTGCTTTTCACTGAAGCCAGCCCGGTTCTGGACCGTCCTCCACTGCTGAACTCTGCTCTGCCCGGGACCCCTCTGGACGATCCTCTCCACGGACACCGACGAGGGGTATCGGTGTAGGTGTGTTTCACGTTTTAGCACATTTCATAGCAGACAAATACCAAAAACCGCGGATAAAAACGTAGTGCATAAAAAGGTAAACAAAGAAAGTATGGTGCTTTTTTGAGACGCGAGACCCTCTCTTCACAGACCAGTATGGCGATGGTTTAATACACACTAAGGGTTGATGAGAAGATACGGTGGATGACCAATATACATCGCCCACATGCCCTGGACCGATCGCTGGATTTGTGCAAGGCATCCGAAGAAGCGGGCGGTGGGGGACGTGAATGCAACGACTGTGCAGCCTGGGGGAAGATGGCGGAGCGATCCCGTCGGAGGTGGTGAACGTGAAACTTTTGGTCTCCTTGGAATTACTGCTCGACATCTCGGCCCACACCGTTGGACACATGCAGGCCAAAAAACGGTATTTAATTCTGTTCTCTACCGGTGCGTGTGTCATTCTGCTGTTCTGCTTTGGGGGCATCCAAGTGCCTCTGCCTAGGAGGGGTCCCAGCAGGCGCGATGGCCGGAGCTTTGGCGATGATCGCGGCGTCGCTTCGCAGTGGCGTCGCTCCTCCGGGACGCTGCCGCCCCTGGATCCGTGGGATCAGGTGGAGACGGAAGATTACAACGGGCACATATCGCCGCAGCAGAAGCGGGACTCTATCTCCGGTGTGTACACGGGGAGACAGTGCAGGATGGACTCCTGCTTTGATTTCCTGAAGTGTAAGAGCAACGGGTTCAAAGTGTACGTCTACCCCCTTCAGAAGGGGGAAAAGATGTCAGAGAGTTATCAAAATATATTGTCCTCCATTGAGGGCTCCAGGTTCTACACCTCTGACCCGGCGCAGGCGTGTCTGTTTGTCCTGAGTTTGGATACTTTGGACCGGGACCAGCTATCGCCCCAGTATATACACAACCTCAAAGCAAAAGTGCAGAGCCTTCCCCTTTGGAATGGGGGCAAGAACCACATCATCTTTAACTTGTACTCTGGAACGTGGCCCGACTACACGGAAGACTTGGGCTTTGACATCGGCCACGCCATGTTGGCCAAGGCGAGCATCAGCACAGAGAACTTCCGGCCCAACTTTGACGTCTCCATCCCCCTCTTCTCCAAGGAGCATCCTCGGACCGGAGGGGAGAGGGGCTACATGAAACAAAACTCCATCCCCCCATACAGGAAGTACATGCTTGTTTTCAAGGGCAAGAGGTACCTGACCGGTATAGGGTCAGACACAAGGAACGCCTTGTATCACGTCCATAACTCTGAAGACGTAGTCCTTCTCACCACCTGTAAACACGGCAAAGACTGGCAGAAGCACAAGGACGCCCGCTGTGACCGGGACAACGCAGAGTACGACAAGTGAGTGGCAGGCCTTGGTCTTATTAACCTTTTATTCAGCACTGATGCATTTTTCTATGCAACTTGTTTTCCATTCAGGTGTGACCGGCGTGATGGATAGTATTATATCACTCTATCACATCAACATCAATACTTTCCATGATGCATTTTTTTATTTTTATTCATGGTTTGAATTGTGTTAACCTAGAAATTTGTTATGCTGCTGTTATTTTTGTTCTGATTACATTAGTTGTGATGGGTAAAGTCTGACTGTAGGCCCCATTTAATTAATTTAAAATGAGAATCAAAGGGCACGTTGTTGGCCTGATTTAATTTGCAACTAGCATGCCATTTAGTGGCGGATAGATTTGAGTTGATACCCAAATCAAAAGACCCCACCCTATCTCTTGTGCATGTACAGTTTGGCTTATGATTGAATCTGAACTTTTCAATAAATAGCAAACAAATTTCTATTGGCCACCATTCTGATAATCACGGCATATAAATGGATCCAGCCATTTTCTAGCACACACACACCAACAGTTTTCCTCTCAGTACAGTATCCATAAACGCTGAGCGAAACACTAGGTTTGTTGATGTGTTTTCAGTATCCAGGCCGCCCTCAAGGCAAATCGGCGTGATATCTCAATCGCCCTTTAAAAAAAACGCACACGGGAAAAAAACACATCATCACACAATCATACTCCTAAGAGGTAAACTGTTTTTCTGCTGCCTTATCTGTTGAGCAAATTGGCGTCTGTCTCACCCTGCTTCAGCCAGCTGGAATCACTCCCCGCTCCCCCAGACCGGGCCGTGTTGTTACTGGGTACTGGGTGAGCGACAGTGGCTCGGTGGTGCGGATTAGCCCGGGACAATGCCCTGGTGCCAGTTAGGGGAAGCGGCTCGGACCGCTGTTTGTTCAGTCGTTTCCCAGACGGGGCCCTGCTCCACCATGCAAGGAATGCCCCCCCAGCAGCAGCCTCGGTCCCTTGTACCCCCCCCCGCCCTGTCGGTGTGGAGGTGCGCTGTGCAGGGGGACCCTCGCGGGCTCTCCCCCCCCCCCCCCGCTGTGATCACGCGGCTGGAGTCAATGTCGCCACTAGTTCATCAGTTTGGGAGATTTGCTCTTCACGCTGGCTGAGCGGTTATAGGCTGATTTAATATCAGGCTGTCATGGCGCCGGTCATGGAATCTGGATGCGATTTGAATTAGTTTGGAGTGCGCCTGGGAGTTGTTAGGGTTTAGAGGCCAGAAAGAAAACGAGGGCAGAATGGTGTTTATTTTATTTTATGCTCAACTTTTAAAGGGACTATCCACTTAAGCCTGGCCTTAGTGTGCTTACGGCTTAGTAGGTTCACTCCTTGGCTTGAAAGTTTAATTCCCTCTCTCGCGTTCCGAATGTGGGCCATCTGATTTCCTTTTAAACCCTGATGGCTCTCACTCTCGCGCTGTTGCTCTGTTGCTTTCGCCAGCTCATTGCGTGCTTGCTGCCAAACATTGGCTGAGTGATTGCACACAGTAAGATGAGTGTCATCAGGACGTTTGCCCGACAGAGGGGCAAAAAAATCCCCATTCCATTAAGCAGTATGGAGAGCTTGGCTTGTCTCTGCGGCCATCTGACTAGCCCTAGCCCAAGGACCAGTTCCCGAAAGCTGAAGTTAGCCATGTATATGTGACGTCTGACTTCATGAAGGTCCAGACTTTCCGTTTCCAGAGACGAAACAGGGTTCTCCACAGCTGTCCATAAGCAAGGCGCCTCGCAATCAAGTTCACGTCTCGGGCAGCATCTGCAGTCAAGCTCACATAAACATAGCTCACTCTTAGCCATGTGTACTATTATATATGCTAAAATAATAAATCTAGGAAGGCAAACGGGGAGCCTTTCTCTGTGGAAATTTAGAGCTCCAGTGTCTCTTAGCTCACAACTGATCAGGACTAAACCCCCATCGATGGAGAGAACTTGGAACCGTTTGACTGATCTTGAAATGTTAAATTCATGAGGTAGATGCGTTTCAGTATATAGAACAAATGTGCTATTCAATAGAGCAGCAGAACAGGGAAAATGCACTAGGCGTAAATGCGGAGAGAATCCCTTTCACACGCCAGAGTCGGGGTGTGCATAATCCCTGCCTGATGTGATTTGTGTACGTTGATGTTCTTTAAGTACACAGTCCACCATAAGTGCTCCTTAACAAAGTGATCTAAAGCGGGAATCGAATGACACTCAGCGGTCCCAGACACAGCGGGTCTGGTTGTGTTAACAGCCGGATGCTGACCGGGGAGTGCCTCTTATTGTCCCTCTTTGATGCCATTATTTGGCGTTTCAGTTCTCAGCAAATTGTCCTATTCATTCTCTTTTTACTCTGTATCCCTGTCATTATAGAGCAAACATGTGCAGGTCATTTTTAGACAGTTCTTGGCTGTGCATCTTTCATTAGATCCAAGATAATACGTTTTATATCTTCTACCATTGGTGAATGGCCTATTAGAGCCCAATTCAGGAATCCTCACCCAAAGTCTATAGTCTACCTTTATGATCTAAGAGCCATCATTTTAGTAGTTCTTATTGCATATTCTTTAGTTATTAGTTATTCTAAGTAATATCTGTTCCTCGTGGACTGTGCTTATGTGGGAACATTTAACTCTCCGACGGCGCCTCCTGCCCAATATCTGACCGCTCAGGGCACCTCTTCTTTGATTGGCTTTCAGGGCCTGTCAATCACAAATAGCTCAGCCTCACCATAGCACTTGAATGAAACACTTCTCAAAGGCAAAGAAACTTGAGGAGGGAAAGGTTTTGTTTTGGGGGTGTTTATTTGCATCTGCTCTCTTTCCAACTCTTAAATCTTGCATAGTGGCCTCTTTGATTAGGTTATTATGCGATTGTTCTCCACAATCACATAATAACCACCAATAACAGCAATCCACAGGAAACTGGTGGATTGCTTACTCCGGGTAGGAAATGAGTCCTTAGCCCAAGTGAAGGAGTTCAAGTACCTCGGGGTCTTGTTCGCGAGTGAGGGTACTATGGAGCGTGAGATTGGCCGGAGAATCGGAGCAGCGGGGGCGGTATTGCGTTCGCTTTACCGCACCGTTGTAACGAAAAGAGAGCTGAGCCGCAAGGCAAAGCTCTCGATCTACCGGTCGATCTTCGTTCCTATCCTCACCTATGGTCATGAGGGCTGGGTGATGACCGAAAGGACGAGATCGCGGGTACAAGCGGCCGAGATGAGTTTTCTCAGAAGGGTGGCTGGCGTCTCCCTTAGGGATAGGGTGAGAAGCTCAGCCATCCGTGAGGAACTCGGATTAGAGCCGCTGCTCCTTTACTTAGAAAGGAGTCAGTTGAGGTGGTTCGGGCATCTGGTAAGGATGCCCACTGGGCGCCTTCCTTGGGAGGTGTTTCAGGCACCTCCAGTGGGGAGGAGACCTCGGGGAAGACCCAGGACTAGGTGGAGAGATTATATCTCAACACTGGCCTGGGAACGCCTCGGGATCCCCCCCGTCAGAGCTGGTCAATGTGGCCCGGGAAAGGGAAGTCTGGGGCCCCCTGCTTGAGCTGCTCCCCCCGCGACACGACCCCGGATAAGCGGATGAGGATGAGGATGAGGGTGATTGTTCTAATTTTTTAATCCATTTTTTTCTTCTTCTGAGAGACATTTGATTCTACTCAGAACTAGCGGTGTAACGGTACACAAAAGTCACGGGTTCGGTACGTACCTCGGTTTTTAAGTTGCGGTACAGTACGGCACGGTTAATGGTTAAGGGGAAAATTTAAAAAAACTGCTTGGTTCATAACCCGTAGATAAAGCAGCAATGAAAACACTAATAAACTTGGTTATTAAACTTAAACATGGCATTTGTATTTCTGAATTCCCAGACAGGGGTTTGTTGAAATAGTGTTGTGAGCTGGGTTTGCACAGCTCATTTATTTTTCACGGCAACGGTGATAGTTACACCTGGATGGTGCCTTTTCAAATGTGCGTGCATGTTAAAGTGCTGTTCGCAGACACGAAGAGCCCTCTCCATAGCCGGAGAGCCTGTCGGAGACCCTCTCCGTAGCTTACGTGCGCATCCAATATTTTTTAACTATCCGTCGACGCCATGGACCCATTGGTCGATGCAACGGCGATGGCAAGGGCTGTGATTGGTCCTCTAATCATTTCCTGAATCACTTCTCAGGTTTGACTTTGCACCTTTAATTAGTACATTGTTTACTTTGCACCTTTAAGGACCAATAAAGCACCAAATAAGATTTGAAAAGCTTTGGAAGTTTATTTACAACACTGCTTACATGGTTTGTAGTCAACATATAAGATAGATCGGGCGGCGAATAGCATTGCGTATCCAACATCCCGACGGAGAGCTGCTGAGCGGATTACGGAGTCGGAGTAGTTTTGCTAAACTTTGGCTAAACCGTCCGGGTGGAACTCCAACTTCAAGTTTTAAATTCTGCTTCGCAAAACAAGCCTTTACATTCGCCATATTAACGCTATGTACGCCACATTTACAGCCCTTCAGTATTCCTTCTTTCTCTGAAGTATTTACCCGTCCACTAAACTTTCTGTGGGAAACACTTTGTAAGCATTATAGGTGCCCTTCTAACTCGACTGAGCTATAAACCTGAGCTAACCCGCCATATCCTACAAGGACCTGGCCCAGCCCTTTCCAATTCCAATAATGTAAAAATGTCTTTCTGAGCATTTCATGATAATTTTTTGTGGCCAACATGTCAAAGAGGTAAAATTGTATCTCCATGTGAACGACACTGTTTTGCACTACACAATACCGTCATTATGCTTCATCGAGATTTTGCGATAACATTGATTCAGCGTCTTTTCGCATAGTAGGACTATTAATACAGTCAGAAGACAACCATATCGATAGCCTATGTTGCAAACCGTAGAATACAATACACACAATACTTTCTCAGTAGCACATTGACTCAATGCAACATGTAGGCTCCTCAACACAGCTTGATAGTCCTCCTGTGTTTTTGTTTGTCAATGGCTTAGGCCTGCATCATATTGTCTACCTACGCTACGACTTGTTGGGCACTGTTGATTTATATAAGCCACGCGATAGGTTACATGGCATGCCGCTCGGACAGGAATCCACAAGCAAGCCCAATAATTAGCCCTAATAAAAAGTACCAGATATTTGTAATTCATTCTTCACCGTGTGGAAGGATTTGCAGCCAATCTTTCCGTTCATGTCACCCAAGGCCTTCCCTTTTCGCCGTAACCTTCTCAAACAGCTGGATTTAAATCAGTATGTGTATGATTAATTTGCTTTCAGTTTCCCCTGGCCAGGCTGCCCTTGTAAAACTAAATTAATGAGCCCAACACTGTCCAATCATTTATACTGGCCTGATAGGAGTGGGAAGAGAAATGGGCTTGGCTCTCAATTTAGCGATCATCCATTGGTACACTCTTTCCATTCATTTGGAAACCCTAAACCCTGTTCTAAATTATTTTTCACCTTGAATGGGCTCGCTAACACCCTGCTTTCAATCTGCTCTCATCTCTTATGCCTCGTTCTATGAAGTTGTACTTCTGCTTTTGTGGATTCAAACGACACACATTTAGTTTGTTTTTCTGCACTGCTGCATGATGCCCCTGATAATGAATAATGAATCTTGGATCTCCCCGTCTGTTTTACATCCAATTATTTGTAGATTGTTTAAACGGATGTGCTCTGGCTGTCCTTTATGTTACTGTTGGCCGCCTAGCCAGTGAGATTCTTACTTCTCAAGTATACTATATCTGAAGTATCTCTAATCTAGTTAGACCCACATGACAAATGGCAAGATGTATCTGTCCATCATGAGGAAGCTGCACACAGACCGGTGCAGTTTATGGCCAATAGCGAGCAGTACAATTGTGTAATAAATGCCTATTCCATTGCGATTAACCGCTTTAAGTGTGTATCTGGATCTTAACAGGCCGTGCCCATCTTCCAGGCCATTCAGTTTAATTGTTCCCCAGTCCTCGATAAAGCCGCCCCTTTCGTACTTGTGTTGGCCGATCCCTCCTCCTAACAAAGGACTTGGATGCACAGATGCAATGTGTTGGACAACCCCTCAGATGATTCACCTCTCAGAATGTATTTCTGTGTAGTCAAGGACATGCGGAATGTGGTCCTTTTTTTTTTTTTAAAGATGCCTTTTCCAATCCCATATCGAGTGATGAAGAAGGCTCAGGTGCTGCTGTCTGAATTGAGGTTCATTACACAGCCTGGCACGGTGTATTCCCTGAGGGGTTAGTTCCCATCCCTGGTCGTATGGACCGCCCTCCGTCCCACTGAAGTGCCTTTTTAATTTCATAAGCATGTGTGTAGGCAGGGCTGGGCAACATGGCCGGACTATCTGAATTTATATTTTGGAAATGTTTTGCATGAAGTTTTTCCCACTTTTTCTATGGCTTGTTTTTTTTGGAATGCTGTTGAGTTATTAGGGTTGGCCTGATTTTTACATCATTTCAAGTGTTGAATATTAATAATATTCATAGGAAAGTGCTTCAGCGCAGCCAAAAAGTTTCTAAGACACACAGCTTCCATAGTATTAGAGAAGGCCTACTTCCAGTTATCACAAAGCAAATGTGTGGTTGGAACATTACACAAAGGTTTGTGGAAATTGGACCAGCGCTATAAACCAGAAGAGAAATCCGTTGCTCTGTTGTGGGTGAAGGATTGCTATAAGAGAAAGAAACACTGCTACCCTTCTATTCATGCTTTATTAAATACCAACCTGTTATTATAAGTCTGTTGGGACTCTGGTATCTTTTGGCCTCGTTCAAATATTGAAATAGCAGCTAAAATACGTTCATTATTAAAACCCTTATAAAATAGTTAAATCCCCCCGCTTGCTGAAACATCTTATTTCTACTGAGTATCCGATAGCGCCACCATGGAAAAGAATTCCTGGGGAGAAACGTGGAATGTTTAATGACTATTACTAATTATTATGATAATAAGTTGGTTCTATTCTCCATGATTGTCACACTAAGCTACAGGTGTCAAAGTGGAAATAATGTTCTAATAATAACAATAGCATTTTCTTTCATAAGAAAACAAAACCGTCCATCAGGCTCATCCCTATGCTTTATGCATTGTATTTTTTTTTTTAAAACAATGAATTAACAGTACACAATGTCTTCGTTTGTCAAAACAGATATCATGAAGACATCAATGAGGAAAAGGCATGATATTGAATACTTGGATATATATACTTTTGTAATTTCACTGAATTAGGTTGGAGGAATGAGGGAGGTCTTTCTGGGTGAACAAATATAATTAGTCTTTAGCATTGGCTTACTGGTATGCCATTCAATGCCAACTTTTCACAAGTAGCTTTTCCGTTTAGTCTACGGCCATATTGGTTCTATTTCATCTAATTGCTTCCCCCCTTTGTAGTCTCACAGCTCCCCGGTGGAGCGTGGAAATCCTTCCCTGACATTGAGCATTTTTATACGTTGCCGGTTGGGAGGGCAAGATGCAAGCATTTTTGTTTAACATTTGGGGGAAATCCTAAGGGTTTCATTATGTCTGCCAAGATCGATCAATCAAAACCACCAGCGAGATGTTGAATCCTTTTCAAATGGTAATGGCACGCAGGCTGGCTCCATGGCCAGGAACCGGTACCCAAACCTACCAGGACTTGGCAAGGGAAAGGAGTCTCACTGGGCCCAGAGGTGTGGGCGGAACAAGGAAGCACTCTTGAGAACTAGTTGCCAGGGAGATAAATATTTGTTGGTGGGTCATGATTTAACTTTTTCCAAAACGACAAAGAAACCCCCTCCAGCCACGTACTGCAAACAACCGCACGCCAGCCAGAGCAAGAGGCATGTCTGTCTCCGCAATTAGACAGACTGACTGACTACGCTGGCCTGTTTCTCACGCAGGCCGCTTGCAGTGCGGGTCTGTGACTTGGCTGCAACGCAACCCCATTGGCCAGACGGAGCGGTCGGTGGTCTAACTGGGTGGAAATAATAGTTTCTGTGGGCCATTGTACAACAAATCCCACTTATCCTCTCCCACTGACAACAGGGAAGTTGTGACAGGCTGAATGTGCGCCATAATCGGTATGTAATGGCCATGTAATTTCTGTATAATAGTTGAGATTTTATTCTCCAGATGTGTGCAGAGGACTTTACAGCAAGCTTCTAATGCATTACAGAGGGGGAGGGAAGAAATTCCTAAGTGACTATAATTTGAACCGGTTCACGCTGCCTTTTAATAAAATATCTAATCACAGCATCTTTTGAACCTTCGTAGGGATGACCTAGTTAAGATTGCGATGCTGTATTCGATCTAAAATAAACGATGTTGCGTCTGTTGCAACCACCCCTCGTTAGACACCTCTCATTAGTTTCCTCTTAGCCGTGATGGCTGTGGACACCGGCCTGCCTCTAGGCCCGGTTTACCCTGGCTCCCTGCCTTCCTCCTGGCCTGTGATGAGCGGCCCTCATCTCGATGAGATACTGTTACATTACCAGCAACGGGGTGCCGCTGGACATGTTGGGAATGAGGGGGTTGTTGGAAAAATAATAGAGTTCAGGTCAGGAGAAAGGATTGCATTCTTCTGCGCCCAACCAGGAAAGAAAAACCCTGCAATGATGAACGACGACGATGGACTCATGTGACGTGTTTCTTAAAGATTTATTTTAGGTTTTGCAGACTTTATGATTTTTGATAAATGAGATGGACGGAAAGGTATTAGAGATGGAGGGGAAAGAACATGTAGCAAAGGACCACGGGCAGGAATTGAACCAGGGTTGCGTATACCTTGTGCATACCTAAAGTCGTGTATACGTTGTGTATACCTAAAGCGCGTTCCCTCGGGACCCGTTGACTGTTCAGCGAAAATAATTACCTCATGTCGTTCGCCCTTTCATTTCCCCCCGGTAAGAAAAAACAAAACGTGTCGTCTTTGTTTCATCGACCCCTGCACGGTCGGGGCCGGACACGCGGCACCTCCGCGCCCAGCACACTGTGAATACAAGGAGCGTAGCGTGGCCGAGAGAGAGCGGAGAGAAGACCCAGCAGGGGGGCGGCCAGATGCACTTTTAAACCTCCCGACTGAAAGGCCCTTCACAGCTTGTTTCCAATTAAGAAGCCCTGCCAAGTGAGAGAGGGAGAGAAACAAGGGATGGGAGTTATGCGAGAGACGGACAGACTCCCTGCCCCCTGATGACGAATGCCGAGAGACTTGAGGAGCGTAACGAGATGGAGGAGTGGACGAGGGCTGGGAGGAACAGGGAGGATTAAGGCCCCGCTGCATCCAGCAGTGAGATGCCGGTGTACTCGCAGTCTGTCCACAAGGTGTATTTATAGAGCAACATGGTTTTAATCCTCCGTTTTGGCCCGAGCCACAAACCGTGGACAGCCCTGCCAATCCGTATCATGGTTGTTTTGTTTCCCTGAAAAGTGATTTCTGTGTCCCAGTTAGTCACACTTCTATATTCCTGTGAGGAGTGCTGCTAGCCAACCAGATCTGAGCTGCAAAGGCTGGACACGACGGGGAGGAAATGTGGTTGCCTAACCCCCTAGGGAAAGGTTGGAAGATCACTCGGTGCCCGCACTGTTTTCCCATTTCCTCCAATGTTTACTCAAATTGTTAAGGGTTCTCCTTTTTGATTCTCCACATGGCTGAGCCTCTGTTGAATACAATGTAACCCAGGTGTCGACTGTTGCCAAAATGGTATTGTCTTTGCTACTGACACATTTGTATTGAGCTAAACCTCAGCTTTTCTGGTTGGACAGAGATTTGGCAAACAAAAGGATATTAAGGGAGACCGTTGGATGTGCAATACGTGGCTTGAATGTAATGTTGTTTTAAGCCTGTGCTGTCGTTTTCATCGGACGACGGAATTGGTTGCAGCTTCTGGTTTCTCTGAGAAGTTCTTTGTTTTGCTTGTTTTGTCGAGTGCCTTGCCTTTTGAGGGTCATTTAGCGTGTCCTCATTACCAACATAGTTTCACGATTCAATATTGTGTGTGCTGAAGCGTTCTCTCAATCTCAACACATTTATGGGCCAAAAATATCATATTCCATTTAATCTAGAAGGGGATTAAGGTTTCTGTCCTGTCAGTGCAACGAATCACCACCCCCCCCCCCCATCCTCTGCCCCTTTTGGAGAGAGCTGACTAACACACAGACGACATGGGAGAAGGGAGGCTCGCAAACCGCAAAGCTGTCTTGCATTAACCACTCATACATAATTGATGCATATACCATCACGTATACCACAGTGGATTACTGTTTAAAGATGGAATATGGATAGTGTGTGTGTGTGTGTGTGTGTGTACACACGTACATTTTCTTTTTACAGATTTTTTTTTTACTGTGTTGGATGAGAGTAATTTCTATCTCCTGGCCGGGGCTAAATAAGCGCACATCCCTGTGGCGAATTCCTGAAACATAAACTACAGGAGAGGGACTTTGTGCAAACCGGTTTATTTTGACGTGCCTCGGAGACAAAGCACGCTGTCGAATGAGACGATTAGAAAAGCCCACTGAGTGCTTATAGGCTGTTTTGAGATGATATCGGCCTGCCACATTAAGGATACACTCCAATGTTGACTATGAGACGCATGATATCCAGGCAGACTCCCAGCCTGGATCAAAGTCCAGCTTGGATTGGGTGGTTTGCTTTCTTTTCTCTCAGGGCTGAGAGAATGAGAAAATAAATAAACTGAGTTCATTTCCCTGTGAGACCAAGTTGTTTTAAAATCTGAACTACAAGATTGCCATTGATGAAAAAAGTATTTATTCAAGCAAATTATTTAATTAAATGGAACTTGATCATGGTAAGCCACAGTTTAAGCATTCACCAAGCCTCTTCAATGAGACAATGAGTGTAATGATTCTTAAAGGGAAAGTTTCACATCGTGGCCAGTAACAAGGAAAAAAGGGTGAGGGGAGTGACCATCATGGAGATTTGAGAGTCTGCCAAGCCTGAAGCCAGCCATGCTTCAGTCAAGTTAACTTGCAATGCGCTATGGGGGGGAAGTGGACCCGTCTGCAAGGATGCAAGGCCAATAAAAATACTCAACCAATGATGACGTCAACAGATTGGCTTGGCCTTAATATCAGCCTCGTGGCTACAGTGGCTACAGTGGCAATGCTAATGCTAACTAGCTTTAACACCTTTTCAATTGGAGAGAGACAGAGCTTCCTCTTGGTGTAAGAAGAATTGATGCATATGCATTTTAAATTAACAATGTAAACAAGGTTATATCAATTCATATATGAAGTAGTCGTAGTCTTGGCAGTAGTAGTTAATTGAAATGTATGTAAACTTCATATTGTAGCCCGTTCTGCTACATTTCTGAACCAGGCGGAGCATGCCACTTGGGGGTTTGCCCATGGTCTTATTAATCCAGCCCAGGGAAAATGGAGGAGTGAGTTTACATTCATGTATTTTCCACTGACTCAAGCTAGCTCTCCCTGTGTGGCTGAGTGCCCTGTGACGCCACTGCTCTAATACGATCCAGGGAGTCATTCCAAACGCCGGATTTACAAGTTGGCCATATAAATAATTTGGAAATTCGCGGAGAAACACAGAATTGTTCTTGTTAGGCAGATTCGGGCGAACTTAGTTCAAATACCGTGACATTGCCGACGTCAGGCGCAACCGTACCTGCAGTGACTATCACACGTTTAAATGGTTTAATAACGCCCATAAACGTGGTTCATATTGCTGCATTCATTTAGTTTTCGTTACAAAATAAATCCTTTACCAATGATCCTTTGAACATAACCAAATTTGTAATTATATTAGAAGATAAATTAATAATTGATAAAATATTAATCACAACTAATTAAATACTAGCAAACGAATGCCTAGGGTAACAGTCATTGTCCTTATCTCTTCAATAGTTTGACACTGCAGTACAATGGCAGGCAATTGATCAGGGGTTAGTCCCTGTATTTAGTTTATATAAGCATGCACAGAATTTGACAGCTGTTTCTCAAGCTGTAAAGCACATGACTAACTTCTATTTACCCCTGTGTGTATGCACATTGGAGTAAAGCTTGCATCAGCCCCTAGAGAATGTAGTGAGGATCTGAAAAAAGTGCCATGTTATGATAATGTGCCAGGATTATGGTAAGGGCTGTGTAAACTGAAAAAAAAGCCTTATAAATGATACTAACATGAATTCCAACATAAAGGCACTGAATGTTGAAAACCTTAGTGGTTAAGAGTAACTGCTTAGTGTAATAAATAAAAGCATTTAATAAATAACATTTGTCGCAAAAAACAGCAATTAGCTAGGTTCTGGATAAAAGCAAAGCAACAAATTGTACCCAGAGCAAAATCAAGTTCTTGAAATGAAATCCTGGGCTTTAGCCAGCTAAGCTAGCATCATGACTCTTTTTAATGAAAGAAAACGACGTATGTAGGATAGTTGCTCTTAGCAAACATGCAGTATGTTGGCCTATGCCACACCCTACAAAACACACTACCAGTTGGTTGATGTGTTAAAATATTTGCAGCAGGTCGGTCAACATTTGAGATTACTTGTATTCAATGCAATTTACTTTTGTTTGGATTATTGAGGTAAGTCTAATGCATGCTTGTATTTTGATGATTTTTGAGGAAACAAGTTTCCAACTTTGGGTTTAAAAGTGAGGTCTGGTTATGCAAACATAGCCTTGCTGTTTCTCTTGGTGTTTATTGATGTCTAAGCCCACTTTGGAACTGGTGCAAAGTATTGGAATATGACAAGTGAATAGTGTTGGGCTGTCGGGGCCAGCCTAAACAGCTCTAAACACTATCGGAATCTCTGACTTATGTTTTTAATATACTTTTTCCATGAATATGTATCAAACTTATTTCCAAGGTCTATTCTCTTCATTTAATAGCTTTTCTCTGTTTGCACTGCTTTCCACTAGTGTATGTTTATGTTAGAGCTTTTATCCAGTCATATTTCAGCAATCATGTGTTGCCAGGGTCAAAGAAATCTGCCTTGACGCCTTCAGAATCGATAGTGCTGTAGCTTAAAGTAAGTGGCAATGACTCTGTTGCTTTAACCAATCAGATTTCAAGTTGGCAACACCGAGGCCATCTAGCAGGCGTCCAGTGCGTCTGCATTTTCACGTCCTTTGATTGGATGGTCAGAGAGGTACTAGTCAGAGCCAGCAAAGCATTGATAGCTACCGGCACAAAGTAAAATAAAACAAATAATAAATAAATAAAGCGATTGCCTGTAGCGAATTAAAACTTACTCCAGAAAACACGACTGGACAGACTCGACTTTCAGCATTAGCCTCCATGGCGATAGAAAGGGACTTATTGTTGGAACTGAAACGCACAGATAAACTGTACAACAGTTTAATCAAACTCTTCTTGAGGCAAGAAAGAAGGATGAACTTTGCGTACAAATAATCAGTAGTTTTGGTGAGTAATGCATTTTATTGAAAACGTTTTTAATATTTTTGTCAGTTAATTAGGTTAATATTGACGTTTTCTGCTTGAGATGATGTATGTATGGCAGCTGTGGCTATACAGCTGAAAATAGACTTGTTGGAAATTGTCCTTAATGGTTTCTTGCTTAAGTAATGGCATTCTTTCTTGCTGCATGAGATACCTGTCTGTGATGCAAGCCCTGCTGTTATACTGTATTTCTGTGTAAGATTGATATTCTATATCCGTGGCGTGGAGTCATAATGATAGGATTAGAGGTGGATTAGTTCATGTAGGACAACACTGAAGGTCTAGGTGTGAAATGCACATCCTGCCACTGCATGTGAAGGTTGTTTATAAACTTTCAAAGTAATTCTGTTTTTAAATTAGTTTTCAGTAATGCAACATTGAATATAACTGTTGCCTTGAGTGTTCCTCAATCACAAGCCTTTGTTGAAATGGGGTTGCAGGTATTTTGCTGTAATGATTTATGTGGCAAGTACTGGAAGGTTTTTTATTTAAAAAAAACATTGGATTTTGTTATGGAAATCCGAACACCTTTTGATTGCTTTCCTCATATTCTAGTTGTCAAAATATGTATCAGAAAATTCATGAACAGATTCTGACTGTAGTACCACGGTATTCCCATGAAGGGCCTAAGCGATTAAGGACCGAATGTAATGGAACCGACTGCTCGCCTCTCATGGTCTGTTTGTCATGTGTGGTCAAACACAACTGTTTGAGAAATTAAACCAATTAAAAGATTTGCCAACAGGGACAATTAGTTGTCTTGTTTGTGTACGTATTTTCAAAACTCAATAAGCACAGGTCTTCATTGCTTAGGGCCTGTCCTTGTAATAACCCGGCTATTTTAGTTAGAATTTTATGGCTTGATTTTCCCAGAGGTTAATTAACGATAAAAATAACCAGATGACTGTTTTAAAGTATATTATTCACACTTTATGAATTAAAAGGTGTTTACATTTCCATACACAAACTTCCGTGGCTTTCAAAACTCAAACCAACCATGGCACCATTTGCTTGCTCCCATAGAAATTGTCATTTTTTGGTGTGTCAATGCCCTTATCTTATCAGGGACTTTCTCCTCTTATCCCGAGTGCTGTGGGGTGGGTGACGGAGCCCCCCCCCACCCCCCCCCCCCCTCCAAATCAGAGGGAAGCTATGAGCAGTTAGAAAAGCATGGGTCCGGGCACGTCATCCCATAACCATCTGGATAGGAAAAAGCGAGCGAGTTAAGGAATGTTTGGGAAAAAGAAGAGGTTGAGAAGGATGAGTCACCCCATATAGTTGACGTGGTTATTTTTTTCTAGTTCTTCCATGAATCCTGTTTTTCATGAAACGGCGTCAATGAGTTTATTTCCTTTTCTTAAGGGAAATAAGAAGTGGAAATAAACCGGTTTCCAAAATGGCTTACTCTTCATAAAACCAGATTCCAATTTAGATGATGGCAAGTTAGGAGGCTAAACAAATACGATTTAAATACAAACTGTAAACACTGGAATCAAAGCGTAGGGGCCAGGCCAGCAGAGTGAAGAGAGCATTGGCATAAGGCGTCATCCATAGATGTTCAGCCGTACAGCTAATGGAGGAACCACCTTTGACTCAAGACCTTGGAAGGGCCCGTGTGCCTCAGCCCATGAGATTTGTCAACATCCTTTATCATTTTTCGTTGTTGTCAAAAAAAAAAGACATAACAAAGACAAAAGAAAGACATAACAAAGTCATATCGTGTTGGTGTCTCCCATTGGAGCTGCTCTTACTGTAATCTCTCAAGCAGAGTTGAGTCAACACAATTAGATTTGGCAATGCAACAACCACTATTTTCTACCTTGCACACGATGTGCATTTTAAATAATTTCGGGGTAAATTGTGTCATTATTTGTCAGTTATTTGCCTGCCAGCTGCACTGTTTAAGTGCCGTTTCTGAAACGGTTGTTAACTAAACACACAATAAGCGAAGCACAAGAATGAGTTTTAGCTTTTAGAGATGATGAGCAAGAGAATGTGTTTAACATTTCTCTGTCTCTCCCTCTGTCTCTCTCACTCCACCAATCTGTGTATTTGGCAGCGATGGCAGAACAAGTAAGATTATGATTTATTATTCGCTGGACTGCTCACCCCAATCCATGCTTCTACTCGAATCTCTCAATATGTCATCTGTCATTCTGTAAATGGCTCAATACGAGGTTCTTACGATGTTCGGTTTCCCCATTTTAATTAGCAATGGCTTGTTATTTTTTTCCCTTCTAAGCATTTCCTTTTCCCAAGGTATCTTGAGAGAAATGCAACACTACCAATGTGCTTCTGCAAATGAACATCTGGAAAACCCAATGGTCTATTGTGTTTGTCCTTTTTGCAAAAAGCTCATGAATTTGTGGGTGATTATGCTTCAACGGAAACATACAGCATCAACAGTTCTTTTAATAGGCTTAGACGAGGCATCCGAATGTGCACCAAAGGTTGTGCATTGTGTGAAGTAGCCTCTGTTGTAAAAACCTAGCGTCGGATACATCCTATTAATCCTGAATCCTTATCATTTGTCTTAAGTCTCCCCTTGCGGTATAAACAGTTTGTCCGACACAATGCTTGTTGACCGCACGGATCGAAACAAACGGTACTCGCATAAGAGGCAGTATTCAATTCCATTATTCTCTGTAGCCCTGGTCTGGTTAACAGGCCTGTTAGGCCGGCGATAATGTAAATGGATGATGTGCCAGCGAGAACTACACCCTGGGATAAACGACAGCTTGTGTGGAGGGCTGTGGATGGCCACAGAAAGTATGGGGCAGAAATTAGCACCGAGGCTATCAATCGGCTTACACGTTCATTGTAGATAAACTTCTTATTTCCACTGCCCCAAGCCCTCAGGCTCTCGCCAGCATGTGGTTTAAATTAATAAGCTAATGCTACCTGCGGGCATGTTGTTTTTCTTCAGAGAGCGACCTAGGCCTGTCAACTCACGCAGGTTGCGTTCAGGCACGTAGCACAGTCACCCCTCCCTCACCCCTTTCTCCCCTCCTGTCTCTACACTAGGGAGTTTCGTAAATGAAAGTGTGTGTGTGTGTGTGTGTGTGTGTGTGTGTGTGTGTGTGTGTGTGTGTGTGTGTGTGTGTGTGTGTGTGTGTGTGTGTGTGTGTGTGTGTGTGTGTGTGTGTGTGTGTGTGTGTGTGTGGTACAAAAGGCCTTGACCTCACCAGGATGGACCATTGTCAAATATCCCCATCATGACAAAGGCCAGGCTATTTGCTGTTGTTTAGAAATAGCTGCAACCATACCCATCTGCTGTAACAGAGATCGATCCTTGTCGTTCTCGGAATTCACAGGCTCCTCATAGAATGCACAGCAGATACCGGATAGAAGCGGTTCAGAAAGTGACCGATGGCTCCCATGTAGTCGATTTGTATCCATCTATGCTTATGGAAGCACTGCATTCTTGTCCATAGGAATGCGTTCTCAGGTCGGTACGTCTTCCACTGCGTACGCTTTAATGGTTTGTGTGCGCGTGTGTGTGTTCGTGCACGCTCCCCTCATACCGGAGGCTCCTGAAAGTGAACCATCATTTCCCAGAAGGTCTCTGGTCTCTTTCCCCCCACCTCTCAATTGATTGCCTTCTCATTTTTCACTGTCAGGGTTTATAGAGAGGGAGGGAGGCTGGGCCGGGCTGAGTTTTGGAGGGGGAGCGGTCGCGGAGAGCATCACCATCAATCCTCTAATCCCATCCCTCATCGGTTCCCAGCAGCAGCAGCAGCAGCAGTCCAGTGGCTAGCTCCATGCTAGCCTGCTTAGCGCAAGGGATTCCCCCCCCCCCCCCCCCCTCTTGTTGGACTCTGCTGGTGACCTGATGCTCTCGGGAACGAACGCTCGTAAAACTCCCGATTAGAAACGAGATGACGGCGGTCTGTTCCTCGGCTTAGTTCAAACCCTTTTTTACTTTGTTTTGTCGCCTGTTTGTGAACAGTTGAGTGACTTCCTGTTTTTGTGTGTTCTAGGTCAAATGGCTGCCCTCGAGTAACCGTTTTTTAATTTGTATGAATTTGACCATTCAATCATTTGAATAACATTCCCTCAGATGAATACAGCATTTGGTGGTTTCAGGTCGGCTGCTGGTTTTCTTTCCATTTTTATTGACACCACACAAGAATACGAAAACGCCTCACGGGAGCAGAATGAGTTGCCTGAGCAGTCCTCAGTTGTGGGTCCTATTACAGGAAAGAAATCATAATCTGTTTTTGGCACCGACATCTGCCGAGGACTGCGGCCATAGCCAGTAAAAGTGTGTGTGTTGTGTGCGCCTGTCCAATAATCTGCCAGAGCATGTAAAGGACGCAGTCCACCAATGCCGCTTGTGTTTTGCCTGACTTTCCTCTGTCGTCCTGTGATCCTGTTCTGACAGGATGATGTATGGGTAGTACCTTGGCGACCGCGCACAGGTGATGTATTCTGCTTGGAATGCTTAGAGTGCGGGACAAGAGATGGGGGGGGGGAAGCAGCACCGGCGTGCCGAGATGGTGTGTGGACCACAGGACCCATTGACTCCTGACAGATCAGAGACAGAAGACACCAAATCATGGTGCTAAATACCGAGTGAACTGTACTCGAACGAAGGACCACCACAGCGAGTTGGGTGAAAAAATGTGTCTTTTTTTTTTTCGTACATAACGATGGAACAAATGGTTTGTCCCCCTATTCCTTCACACACTGGTGGATATGCATGTTATTTCACTGCAGAGCAAATCACATCTTATGATGAAACAAATACAGACCATTTTCCCAGTACCTCAAGCATTTTTCAGTCCTAGATTTAGTGAGATGGTAATTCTCTCCTACGTTGAAGGTTAGGAACCAAATCCCTCCATTCAGACTCTGTGGGAGGTATATGGCCTGCAACCATTTTAGTGTTAAAGCTTCAGAAGGATACCCTTTTTGTTGCAATTGTGATCAAAATAAAAAGGGCATCTGCAGCCGTGGCTTTTTTACAATGCCTCATTAAAATAAAAAAAATAAACCTATTTATGTGACCAGGCAAACGAGGACCATACCCCAGCCGGTCTATTATAGCGCAGGTTAAATGGTGCCTTGACATGACTTGGGGGCGGGGAGGGGGGGGGGGGGGGGTTGCAGATGGCAGAAGTTCACGTGCAGAACTAAGCCAACTGTACACGGCCATGCTGAGCAAATCCTGTGACTTCCTAATCCCCGGGGCCTCTTCGGTTGCAAGGGGACTGGCTGGTCTCAACATTAGTCCTGTTGACGCGTAGAGCTGCAGCCAGGATATTCGGGAGCCTGGAGTTTATGTCCTAAAAACATGAGTCTGCCCCCTCCCCTCCACTTTGTGATTGTATTTTTTTTGGGAGGGGGAGGGATTTTTGAGTACGATATTAATCAGCCTTAGTACATCGGCTAATCCGTGACTTTTAGGGGGACAGAGTTTATTTGGACCCGGTCGGGACTTGGAAGGCTGATTTGTACCGTGCCACTGAATCCTTTTGCTGGACGGCTCGAGACAAAAGCGGCAGTGTAGTGCACAACCCAAGCCGGGCTGTAACATTACCTGCTGCCACAGTGTTGCTTGGCTGGGTAGTGACTTGTGATCATCTGATAACACGGCTGCACTAGCATGCACACACCTAGTGCCCTTAGCACGCACACCAGCACTTACGCACACACACACCTAGCGCACTAGCACGCACCAGCACTAGCGCGCACGCACGCGCACACACACACACACACACACACAACACACACACACACACACCACACACACACACACACACACACACACACACACACACACACACACCTGCTATCCTCTCGCTGTCCCCCATTGTGCCAGCTGATGAACAAAGCTGGGTCCCTGGCCCGCCTTCATTATCTGTCGATGAATCATGGAAAGCTGTAGACCTGGGTGTGTTCTGATGTGTGTGTGTGTGTGTGGGTGGGTTGTTTGCACCGACTTGAGTGACAGATCTGACAAAGAAAGGGGCAGTGGACTCTTTTTAAGCCGTATTCAGAGTATTTGAACGGAGGATAAACAAAGCACTTTGTTTGTATAGTAAATTCTTCGCAAGGTTAGCTTCATTTTAGTTCAATGCTTTCGGGTACCCCTGCATTATGCTGCAAAAATGAAAGTGTTCACCCCTCTGCTCTCGAACATGTGACTTCCACATGTGAGGGCACAACCAGAGGGCGAGGCAGGAAGTGTTTTTTGATAGGTCCACTGTTCAGGACTAATTACCTGCGCCTGGGTCGGCCGCGTCACGCGCTGTGAAAACATAGCAGCCCTTGGTCTTTGGGGGTTCTGTGGGGGGTCTCGTCCAATAGGCTGCACAGGCACGATGGTATCGGCGACAAATATAGTCACGGTATGCTCGAGTTTTAGATCAGGTTATGCCCCCTGTTTCTGCAGTCAAGGAGTAGTTCCAGTGAGTTAACAAGTCGTGGTGATATCACGACATGGTAAGTAGGTACCATGTAGTGCCTAGTACTACTAGTGGTTCACAACAGTCCGCCAGCTTGGGGAGAAACTGAGTAATCTGCACCATTTTCCTCTTTGTTTTTAAGTGGGTAAATCGTGTGGTACTGCGTTATTGAATGAGTGTATTTCATTCCGAGATTGTGATAGGATTATTTATCAAATGCATTGTAGACGACAATAACCAGGAGCAGACATTCTTTACACTTGCCCCTCCTATGGTGGGACTGCTGTTGAAAGCAAAGGTTTTCTTTGTGTACTAGAGCCGGTAGCAGAACAGAATGAGGTGAATCTGAAACGCTTTATAAGACGCCCTAATAAGTAACGCCTGCGGAAGTGATGCCTTTCACACCATGGAGAGGTGAGGTGCGAGGGTAGGAAACACACAGACCAACTGGAAGGTTTTTCATTGGATGAACTGGGGGGAGTTGTGGAGCTGAAGGTTTCGCTGTCTTTTGACGTATTTAAAGAGGGGAGGCAGAGGAAGGTGATGCAGACGCAACCGAATGGAAACGATGACAAACATAGCAGCCACCCCCCTTCACCCAGCGTTTTAACCATCTGTTACTTCCCCATCGACTGCCAAAGATATGCAGGACTCTCAATACAACCTATTTGCTGGTGGATTGGCATACAATTAATACGTTCGCTGCCTCTTAAATGCATTTATATTTTCCTTACTGCCTACTACTACCCGTGTTGTGTATTTGCTACCCACATGTTTGGATTTGAATAGAGGTTTCAGATGATCTGTCTTTTCTGGAAGCACATTTGGTACTGTTTTTTTAAAATACAGCGTACAATGCATTTAGAAGTCATTGATACTTGTGTGTTGCAAAGCATAGCTCCTATGTTGCTATTCTAAGGTACCCCAACCAGCACATTCTCGCCTGAGATTTGGAAGAGATGTTCTTTCATAATAGGTCACCCCCAATTCACCTCTACTTTCCTCTATCACTACCCATCACTTTAGTGATTGATCTCAGACAAGTAAATACCCAGAGTGTGGGTGAATCTTCAAACAGAACTATTAAAGACCAAACTATCGAACCTTAAGGTAACGGTAGGGGTTAAAAGATGCATATTGATGTTGTGGGGTTGGTCTGGACGGGGCAGAAGTGAGACATTTAATGAAAAGCCGGCGTGTTTGAGAGGTAGTGGATGTTGTTTTAAAAATGGTTTTATGCTGGTCATGTGTTGCGCCCTCCTGAAGCATTGTGCGTCTTAGGTTGGAAAGAATATATGTTTCTGCCATGTCTCTCCAGGGGGAAATCCAATAACGTAAGCATCATAGACTGAAAGCTCAACCCACTGCACCACACTTTGGTGCTTCTACAGTAATGGAAAGCTACTAGCCCGTGTGTTGATATCACCTACTTTGCCAATCTGTCAGACTGGCTACTTTGGCACCAGATGCAGATGCATTGAAATTTGAGGGTGTTTACTCTGTTGATGTGTTGCTGTCGCAAACCTAGCGCTACCTGCTTTCTAGTCAAGTCTGTATCAATGGGTTTTTTAGACCCACTTTACCCTTCTATTTCCTCGGCATTGTGTGTTGTCATCTTTTGTCAGTTTGTCTCTCTGCTCTCAAGTTCATTCAAGAATCTTTGCTTCCGAGGTCATCGGGTTCATCGTCTTTTGCCACTTCAAAGACTCAAAAGAAAAACAGACGTACTAGTGAAACTCAAATATAACTCTTTCCTCAATACGTCTTATTCACACTTTTTTTTAATCAAACCTTCACTTTCTCAGCTGGTGTTACGCAGCTTTTGGATGGGATACATCATTATTATTATTATTATTATTATTATTATTATATTCTCAAAATCACCTTGTTAATTAAGCTATGTTGGCAGGATTTTAAATCGACAAAAGAAACAAGTAAAAGGCATTCTTTCCCGACAAAGTATTCACACAAGGAGACCTGCTTCTCTTTGGCACATTTGGTAATGTGTTATTGCCAGACTGTCGGTAATGTCATAACCCCCCTAAATGCCACAAACAGATGCACGACCCCACCCCCCACCACTGAAATACTCATTCTGACCTCCTTGGGCTGCATTCTCCCCGAAGTCTCCTCTGTTACGACTGTCGCATGCGCACACACGCGCGCACACAGATGTACATTCATGCACACAATTAAAGTGTAATAGTTGAGCAGCCACCAAAATATGACTGTCACTCTGCTTGTAAGCCAGCTCTACCTCTTATTTCACCAATTACTTCACGCTCAGTAATGAGCCACATGCAACACATAGTATGTGTATACACATAGAGACCTTTTCTAACATATTGCCGACTTCAGTATAATTGTCCCCGCTTTTTTTCTCTAAGAGAGGTCAAATGAAGAGGGTGTATTTGTCGACGGTCAACGAGATTTAGTTAGCTGCTTCAAGGCCTGTGTTTAAAGCGTTTTGCGGTCGTTGTTGTTATTCTGTCAACAAACCTTTTGTGGCACTGTTCAAAGGAGGTATTCAGGAGCACATGCTAAAAGCTTAGAAGCGCAGTGACTCAGGCTACTTCCATTACTCATTTGTGGACTGAAGGACTGCCTAGGTCAAGGAAAGCCGACCCAGGTAATGGGACGTTCCTCCACCTGTCACAGCTTCCCCACAAAACGGGTTCCATTACCGTCATACGATCACGTTCATAAAAAGTGGCGTCTTCCCACATTGGTTCCGGATTAACCGAAGGTGTATCGTTCGTCTTTGCTGTGACTGTACTGTACATATCTATCTTCTCATGGTTGTGTTTTTACTATCCATCGCTCGCCCCTCCGACCGACCGCACACAGTCAAGCGAGCAAACTCCCAAGCTGAGCCTGCAGCCCGGTCACATCCTGTCCCCCCAGCGGCCTCCATCTAAATCCCCTCCCCTGTCAGGGGGGAGATTGGATGCGATCAGACGCAGCCTGCTTGGCCCATCTGATGTCCCTGCCGGAGCAAGCCCTGATTCTCAACAGAAAGAGAGACGTGCTCTACAGCACAGGCAGACTGTTTTTAATCGTTAGCTCCTCCTTGGAGCGTGCTGTTTGCAAAGAGCAGTCATCCTTCACCTCCCTACACACACGTACATCCGATTTACACCCTGCGTTAACAAACAACCCATTCATTTCACCTTCATGCAACTTCAGCCTTGCTGGCATTAAAGTGCTTCTTGATGGCTGGCAGACAGCGACACTACAGCTCCCATGATGCATTTAGATGTCCATTACCTCCGTTTTGCGACAGGGACACCATATGTCTGACCACATTTGCTGTGTCGATGTCCGTAATGCATTACTCGACTGATTTGTTAACCCGCAACTGATGTCATGGAAACCATAACTCGCAACTGGCCATGATTTCTTGCTCCATTTCTTCAGCACACCACACTCGTCCTGCCTTTACTACTCTCTCCTTCCCTTCTTCTGTCCCTCCTGTTGACATCCACCCTCTCACCTTGGCCCGTCAGTGTCCAGCACCTCCTTGCTACCCTCCCCTCCTACTCTCCCCTCCCTTCCTACCCTTCTGCCTTCCTACCCTCCTGCTTTCCTACTCTCCCTTCCTATTCTCTCTTCTTACCCTCTCTTCCTACTCTCCCTTCCTATTCTCCCTTCCTACCCTCCCTTCCTACCCTTCTGCCTTCCTACTCTCCTGCTTTCCTACTCTTCCTTCCGATTCTCTCTTCCTACCCTCCTTTCCTACTCTCCCTTCCTACTCTTCCTTCCTACCCTCCCTTCCTACCCTCCACTCCTACTCTCCCTTTTTCCTCTCCCTTCCTACCCTCCCTTCCCACTCTCCTTTCCTACTCTCCAGTCAAATCCCTCCTTGTTGATTTCTCTCAGCCCCTTTGTCTGGCCTGGGAACAGAGGCATTCCAGTGCCAGACTTATCTCCGGACCAGCCGCAGCATTGGCCGGGCAGCGGCTGGTCTTGAACCACTAGCAGGAAGCGATGCTACCGGTGGTTACACAACAGTCCCGTCCAGCTTTGGTACAGACTTAGATTAATCTGCACAATATTCCTTTTTTTTATATGGTACATTGTGTTGTTATGTGTTATTGACGAGAGTAATTTTATTCTGAGATTGTGATATGGTCATTTATTGAATGCAGTGTAGACGTTGATAACCAGGAGCAGACATTCATTACCTTGCACCTCCTAAGCGGGGACTATTAGCTCTTGAAAGCGATGATCACGCTTGTAAAGCACAGAATATACACAGAATACACAGAAGCTGGACTGTGCGCACCTGCCTTAGCCATTCATTATCATAAAGCCCTTTTCTGTTTTTGGCAGTGTGTACTGCTAATGAGAATCAAGCAGGACCAGGGTCCGAGGCAAAACGCGCAACCCTCCAGCCAGCCAATCGATAGCCGTTATCAGCTGCAAGGACGCGCAGAGTCCCCAGAGTCATCCAGTTGACCTGTCTCTGCGGTGATCAGACATCTTTATTGATCGGGCATCTTACAGGCCAACCCCGGCATTCCAGCGCTAATGGCTGTTCCATTAACGGCAGTCATTTCACTTATCTCCACCGCTGCCTTGTTTGTGGTTTACGGAGCATGGGGAACACTTCAAAGCATCCCGCGTGGCAACCTCACCGATTATTACTGGTGGATGATTTACTAGGAAGTAAAAGACTGTTTTGCTCGTCGATTTACGGTCCTTATTAGGCCTTTTTATGTTGACAACTTGGCAGATGTGTTTGGAATATGTTTTTAAGTGATGTTCATATATTGTTTGAGGATGGGAGTACCGGGGTTGTGTGTGTGTGTGTGTGTGTGTTCATATCCGATTTAAATCCAAGGCAGCCTTTTTAACAGAACGAGAAGGAAAAGTGATTGAGACCCGTGGAAAAGCCCTCGAAGCACTCTGTAATTACTGTAGGTGAATTAACCCGGGGTCGTGCGGTGAGGTCGACCCCCACTACTCGTGTCTGTCAATGTTTTATGAGGCCCCCCTTGTGAACTGGTTCGGCAAGATGTGCGAAGGAATGGCCGCCTCGGTCTGCGGGGAAAGGTCAGTGGAAACCGAAGGTTTCGCCACTTAGATCATCCTCGCTGAGTCCACAAAAGACTCATTGAAGTGAGATCCGCGGAAGGGGAGTTTGACTGAAAGTTTAGTTTAGTCTGACTAAATATGTCTTTTAGTCAAACTATTATTATATGATGTCTATAATGTTTGTTTGATAATAACTTGAACAACATCAAACATAATAACTTGCCTAAAAGTTTATTTTTGTCAACATTCAACGGAAACATTGAAGGGAAATTATGCAGTAGTCACGTCAGTGTTGAATACAAAGGAGAAAAGTTTGGCATGCAATTTGGAAAATGTCCATGTAAACATTAAAAAGTCCTGAAATTGTCATCGTCATGAGTCATCCTGACGCTGAATGAAGGGGAAATGTCTTGTTTTTTCCCCGGGGAACATTGACATTTGGCCCCTGTTTATCGAGATGAGCTCTGAAGTCATTCGCTGCTGATTTTTTTGTTTGACTTTTCCTCCATGGGACAACGTTTCAAGTGGGTGACCCACCCTGGGCCATTCCATTATGGAAGACTTTGGACACAGTGCTAAAGGACAAGCTGGAACAATCGCTGAAATAAGATTTCTCCCGCCCGCCGGCAATCAAATCGGCGGCCAAAACATTCTGAGCTGCTGGTTCATTCCCTGAAATGAACAGCCCCACAACCACACCCATAGTCGAGTCTGCTCTGTCTTTCTGAAACATTGGTATCTAATGAGAATCAGGCCCTCAGATGTGAAATTTCAGACCTTGCAATCAACCGGCCGCCTGAGTAAGCTTGGCCTACCATTTCTTTTCCGCACAGTGTTTTATCAAGCCACCGCCAAAACGACACAATCGAGACATGGAAAGTCGCCATCAACTGATGCATCTGTCGAGTTATTTAAGTTGGACTAGCAACCTCAAAACGGCAGAGTACTAGTTGACATGTAAAAGGGTCCCTCAAAAACAATGTTTGCTTGTATTTTCATGCCGTGTTTCAGAAACCATTTTAATGAGATTCAAAACAAAAACTCAATCAGACCCCAATGTGTCAGAGGTCTCACAGGTCCATGCGTACACTTTTGGCTAGCTCCCCCTCCTAGTGCATGTGGATTCGGGTTAGCACAGGGCTTGATTGGCCGACATGTAGCGGAGGCTAATCGTTTGTATAAAGATCTGCATTCGTATGCATGTGCCAAAAACATGGCTCGCCTATCGACGATTTTTCTTTACGCTTCAGGACTTTATTTCTCTTGAGATATCTGCGTCTTTGTGGGACATGGAGGGGTGAGAGAGATAATGGGTCAATCATGTTGTGCCTTCCCCTCCTGCAGCCTGTGTGTTTATGGTAATGCCTTGCTCCCTCGGGGTGTTGGTGAGCCCCTCTGAGGAGGGTGCATTAGGAGGGTGGGGGGTGGGCAGTTTGAAAGAGGGGGCTGGAGGTGTGGTGCACCAGAGAAAGAGAACCCCCACCCCCCCCCCCCCCCCCCCCCCCCCCCCCCCCTCCAAATCATGCTGTGCAGGGCACTTGTCTTTTAATATGTGCCTGTCAGCGAGAGGGTCTGGGGGGGGGGGGGTCCGAGACCTGTAGACATCTTGTAGAATTGCGTGTGGCCCCAGACGCATAGTGCAAAGTTTGTCAACTGCCACCACCCCCCGTGCCACCCCCATACTCCCCCATACTCCCTACCACCCCCTCCCCCCTCACCCCACATGCTCTCTCATCGGGTGTCACTCACTGTCGCCTTGGCTCCTTTGAGGTTGGAATTCCTTGGCTCAAACTGGCCGTCCTGAAAAAGAGCCGCTGCCAATCAGTGCGGCTCCGACAGAGGAAGAGAGGAAGCGGTAAATGAGATATGAAGTCGTACGGGATTAAAGGGGGGAGAGGGACGATGCCAAAGCTGCCTTGCCTTGGTATCCTTTTTTTTCTCTTTTTCTCTTTCAAACCCCCCCCCCTCCCTCTGAAGTGATGCCTATTTTTGTGGAGTCCTCTAATGTTGTTCACGACACTACCTGTGTGTGTCAGAAATATCACAGATGCATTCCTGGAATAAGTTCAAACTTTTGCTGACCTGAAAAAATTCTGCCTATTGGCAACCGCCAGAAAAAAAATGCATCTGCGTTGAGTTGTTGAGGGTTTTGTTTTTTTTGGAGTTGTTTTATATATTGTTTCATTTCTTTCTTTTTCAAGAGACAATCCCTCTTGAGTGTGTTTATGTCGTGGTATGATCTATCACCGTTGGATCCTCACTGTTGAATTGTAGATCAGGCGAGGGGAGAAGCTGTCCCAAGTCCATCTTTGATTCATAGAGGTCGCTTGGCTCAAAATAAAGTATGGCCTTTGGTTCCACATTGTTGAGGTGTGCTCCACAACGATATGATCACCTTTGTTTGCCTTCTCCCTTCTTATTTAGACTTTGGATCAAGAGCAAATCACTCGGTTTGTACTAATGAAAAAATTATGCAACTTGTGTATTATGTGTGTGGAGCTTCAAATTGCCTTATGAATTCTGCGGCTATAAAATTGGTTTCACCCTTCTGAACACTCGTCTCAATAATGCTTAGGCTACAACTATTGACACTTAGAATGCCTTCTTTACCCTGTCCCCTATGGAATGGATGTGTTTTAATGTGTCAAAGAGGCACGACACAAAATTGTGAATGAATACATCCTGACAATCCTGATAATATCTCAGACCTGACCCACCACAATAGATTTCAATTTGAGTACACTACATATCAAATTTTTCTTTCTTGCGGCAACAGTGTCAAAACATCGATCAAAATATTGTATAACTTTAGAACTGTAGATATAAAACATTTTCTTGATTATTTATTTTTCCATCGGACACAAGCCGAGTAGTCTCGTGATCGCTGGTTTCTCCTAACCCACAGTGACTGTTTGGTGGGCAAGTGTCAACACTGTGGTCCTGCTGATTGAAGCCTTGGCCCCAGTCTAAACCCCATTGAATGGGTTGTGCTTTCACCGCAGGCGTTCAGAGTAGCAGGAAGGAGCACTTGGACCTGCACTGTTTTTCACAATTTGTGTTCAGGGAAATACACTTTTTGGCTGAATTTAACAAGACTTCTCTCCTTGATCTAACTTCCTTTGAACTTGCCCCCTTGCTACCTTAGTACTAAAATACTTAACACTATATAGGCTTAAGCTATGTATACAAGCTATACCGCTTTCTATGGTTCATGCTTATTTTAAGTGCTTGTGTATTCTGAATATTACTTGACTGCCCAAAGTCCTAGTCCTGCTATTACTAAACGTCCAAGCTTGATTGTACTCTTTACCTTCTCCTTCAACCTCCTACTTCACCAGAGCACACTGCCTAGTGTTCAACACGACATAAAGCTAATCTCCTCCTAATCTTATCTAGCAGTTGACTCACTGCCCTTTCACTGTCATGTTAAAGCATTTCCTCTTCCAGGACTCGAAACACACCGTGGTTTGATTGACTCGCCGACCACTAGCTTTTTGCTCCCTCTCCCTCTCTCTCCCCGTCTCTCTTTCCCTCGCTCTGTCTCTCTCTCCCTCCCTCTCTCTTACTATCTCCTACCGTCTGTCTCTCCTCTCTCTCCGTCTCTCTCCCCCCTCCCTCAGACGGGGGTAGACTTGTATGACACATTAAACATTTAAGGTTGTCTCAGAGTATACTAAGTGCTCGTCGGCTAATGCGTCGGCACCCGATGACTCGCCCGGGCGACCTCGTGGCCGCGTGCGCCCATAAAAGTGAGCGATGGCGGCCAGACGTAGGTTTTTTTTTGCCATCGAAGCTTTCGGGAGGATTCGCCTCCTTAGCCGTGAGCTTGTGCTCCGCAGCCAACTGCCAGCCCGCAGTCTTTCCCACGGCGGCCATCTGGCCCAGCGCTGAGGTATGTGTGGAGGCGAACATCTGGTCCGCTCGGCCTCCAACTGGCAGGGCTCCGTCGTGCGATGGAGGGCCACTGTCTCCCGTACGGACCTATACTTTGAGATCGTAATGGCACCCGGGTACAACGGCCACTTTTATAATGTGCTCAGCTCACACAAACACAAAAACGAATACACAAACACGAATTCACATGAACATGAATACATACGTACACACAAACACATACACACAAACAAGCAAACACGTAAACACACGAACTAACACAAATGAACGCGCGGCACACACTGACACACACACACGCACCTATACTTTGTCATCGTAATGGCACCTGGATACAAAGGCCACTTTTATAATGTATAATGTGCTCTGCTCACACAAACACAAATACACTAAAAAATGAATACGCATGAACATAAATACACACGTACCCACAAACATGTACACACAAATACGAACACACACGAACGTACCCACACACACACACACACACACACACGACACACTGGATTATTCACCCGGTTCTGCATGACGATAGGCTGTCACGGCCACTTGAGTCAGATGGCGATGATGTAATGGACGCGCTGATGGCTGCGGAGACGGCCTTTTAGTGGGAGCGTGTGCTTAAAGCGCTGTGATAACAGCCACCTCGTCCTAAGCCCGCCCCTCTGTACAGCATTTGATGAGTGGGCCTTTTGTGTAGATGTGTGTCAGGGATTATTATAAGAGGTTGTTTAACGTTACACGACAGCTTTGAGGCCATGTGTCGCCCTGAGTCGTCTCTGACATTACCTGAGTGGTTGTGTTCCCTGAATGGGTGGGTTGTTAGTGGGGTTGTTATTTGTTTCTGGCTGTTCTTCAGGAATCACTTAAGATAAACAAAGGTTTCAAAGCTTAACATTCTAGCTTTTTATGTGCGTTCCATGCAATGTGTCAGCCATTATTTTCGTTTCAGAGAAGAGCAAATTATATCCGTCCACAGCGAAGCCTTATTTTGTGTTGTTTTTGTCTCACACTTCCTTGGTGTAAAATAATAAAGGCACCCGCCAAACGACGGGCTCGCGTTTGAACGGGTCAGACAGTGACAGCGGATTGAAGTGACAACGGTGAATCACAGCAGAGGAGGTTTTGAAATAGACGTTTTTGTCCACCCTTTCAGTATTCTAGTGATAACAAGACAATCAGAGATCTAGCCACCTAGCAAATGTCTGGGGATCTCTAAATGCAAGTTTTGTTTGTTTGAACAGTAGCTAGCAGATCTACGCCGCCTCTTACATTTTACCGAAATTGACTCCTTACTGAAAATCTCCTCCCTAGTAAAACAAACTGGAGATACGGCAAATACCTGTCACATAGATGGGGCTTTAGAAAACATCCAAAACGGCTTTCAAGAGCAACGTGAAATGATTTGATTGTTTCTCTGGAGGTATTTTCGAATTTGGGCTCAGTCGACAAGATTGGTGACATAAAGATTAACATAGACTTTTCTTTCAGTATTTTCAACAGAGGAAGAGTTGTTGGTACGACTCCTGCCTCTCACTGTCCCAGTGTGAAGGGCCGTCCTAAAGACTTGTGAGGGTGGGAGGGTTTTCTGTCCTCGAATTGTTTCCACTGAGATTAAACAAGGAGATCTTTGAGATTGTCCTCAGTCTGACTTGAGAGTGGCCCTTCAGTGTCTGCAGTCTGCTGGGCGGGTTCTTGTGGTTTTCCAATGCTGATTTGATTCGGAGGATGCAGGTCATTACATGGTGACTTGTTTAGTACAATCATGACTGACCATAAGTATAAAGTTGTATATTAGACTCATGTTGAAAATTCTTCTGCTATTAAGCCAAGGAAGGCGGTTTAAGAAAGAACCAATTAGTCTAGTTTTTCTAGAGTGTTGACCTTTCATTTGTTAAATCTCTGGTGTGCGTTACATTAACCAACATACATGTATCTCCTGATTCTCCGAAGCATACTAAACAGAAACGCAAAACAAAAATACACTAAGGATTGATCCCTAGCCTGTACAAGTCCCCTGATGCGTTTCAACCAGTCTACCCAGCCTGTTTCCTCTATACCTGTGCTTCCACTCCTCAAGAGACCACAGCAGCCTTCCTCAGTATTAACCTGACCCCCACCCCCACCACTCAATGTTACTCACAAGCGCCTCAGTTGGTAGGCTACTCTCAGCAACCAAAGTGGGCTGAGCTGGGGATACTCATGGCCACTTAGTATGGACCACATCAGGTGATTCTCGGGGCCAGAGATGAGGTTATTACCTTCAGGTCACTTAACTGCGAAGAATTATGCTATGGCATTGTGTGTGTGTGTGTGTGTGTTCATCTCAGTGTGCGCGTTTGATCATAGTGAGTGTGTATTTGTGTGTGCTCGCTCAGCATGCATTTGTAATTACATACGCTGCATTTTTGTGTATTTGAGAGGTGGAGGGCCCTTTCTCCCCGGTCGCGGTGATTGAGTTATCGTAAACTGAGGTGCGGGGAAGGGAACTGGGTTTGAGAAGCGCTGAGTTATGAATAGACTCCAGCCGGCTGTAGGTCTGCCTCACACACACAGGGTCGCTCGTAGGAATCTTGCGGTGTCGCTTCTGGTCAAAACAAGAGGCGGTGAAGCAGTGAGGTACTTATATCAGTGCATGACTCCTTTGTTTACTTTGGTTGCCTAGCAGCAGCTATATGCATATTCTGCCGATGTATTAATTGGCAGAATATGATTGAAATATGTTGAGCATGATAAAAAAGAAATGCCTATGAATATATTGGCCCTGTTCAGTCAAGTCTATATGCATGGAGGGTGATATATCCACAAGCAAATTCCTCAATGTCGGAAGGCAGCAAGCAAGATGCCTCGGGACCTTCAGATTGCTAGCACAGAACTCGCTACTCGCTCACACACACACATTTACATCAGAATTTGACTATCATCCGGACGTGCCCACAACTCCGTATCTGCATTCTTTGCACTTTGCAGCCATAAGTCAAACATTGATGCATAAAATATACACGCATGCCGCATTCCTAGCCACCAAATCTATTTTTTTGCACACACACATTCGCGTGTACACACACTCAAACACAAACGCGCACCCTCCCCCCCCCCCCCCCTCACCCACCCCCCCCCCCCCCCCCCCCCTCCCCCGGTGGTATGCCTCAGTCTGGGCTCCGTACACGGGGAGACGCATACACAGACTACTGTAGTGGTAACACGGGAGGAATTCCAAGCAGCTCCTTAATCCCGCCGAGTGCTGACTGAGGCTTAGATTGGAAGGCCGGAGAGGCGAGGAGAGATGGGGAGATGCTCAGGTTAGAGAGTGCAAGGGGTTTAAGGCTGGCCAGCTGAGGAGGAGGAGGCAGCAAATAGTGGTGAATTAAGCCTATGGAGTTTCTGTTGGTGGTAACCCCTTTTTTCAGGAGAAGCCATTTCTTCTTTCAGAGACTGTTGGTTGTGGTGGAAGAGAAACAAATCAGCGTCTTCACAATGGGTTGACTGTTTTGTTGTGTGAGCGTACGTTGCTAATGGATTGTTTGAGGGATGGATACATTTTAACGCGGTTCTGTAATGTAGGCGGTTATGTTGATGTATTTATGTGTCTGACAAAACAGACTTGAATAAATCAAAAGTCTGGGGAAGGTCACTGGTGTGTGCGTGTGTGTGTGTGTGTGTGTCCCATCCATTCAAATTAGATACGCTATTTTGCAGACATAACGTGTCGGGCCGTCTATGGACGGTGAGAACAATACTGTCTCTTAGATTGGATGCGGGTCCTTTTGGGTTTTCCTTGAAAGAAGAAAGATTTTTTGCTCTGACAAGGGTTGAAAAAAAAGAAAAACGGGTAATCGACATAAAAGCTGATGCCACAAACACTTACCGAAGCCGTTTTGCTCTGATTGTAAATTCCCTCCTCCTTTGGCTGCCAAAAGCATGGCATCTTAACCCAAAATCTGGTCTCTGCTGCACATTTGCCTCTGTCTCCCTGTACATTTGGAGATTTCAAAGCTGCCATCTATTTCACCATTCCAATAAGCATGTGCTCTATCTCTGTATATATCATGTTTTTATAACATGGCGGTGGCTTCTGTTTGGACTTCTTTATTGACCAGGGTAATGTACTTCCATGTTGCGGTCTATAGGCATATTCAACTCTTTGTTTGTCTGCGTTGTCGACGTCTTCAGCCTCTTCTTTCACCGTGAACATAACATCTGCATTTTCAATATCACAACGGCTAGGACAACACGGGCAGAGTTCATAAACAGCAATAACAACATCAAGGAAACGATGCACAGTGCACACGCCAATGACTTTCCATACTTTCAAACCATACACCACACGTCTGTGACTAGGTCAGCCTGTTTTCTCAAATGCTTATCTCTGCTTCCTCTTTCATGTTCCAGGATGCAAAAGCCCCCATCGGCTTTATTGAAAACTATATTTCAATTTATTGTACAGCGCTTTGAGTAGCCACTAATTAGAAAAGCGCCATATAAATGCAGTCCATTTACTATTTACCATTTACTGTGCATGTTAATTCGTGCCATGGATGAACTCATGTGGTTGGCTCCTAACCAGCGCTTGTCTCCTCCTCCCCCCTGTAGATATGACTACCGAGAGATGCTGTACAACTCGACCTTCTGCCTGGTGCCACGGGGGCGACGGCTGGGCTCCTTCCGCTTCCTGGAGGCACTGCAGGTGGGAATTGTAGTTTTTTGGGGGGACTTTGTAGTTCTTTCGTATGTCTTGCCCTAGCCCTGGAACGAGGCTTCCCTGCCCTGTCATCTGAGCCCCTGCTCAGGTGTCACTTCATGTCTCTGAAGAGCCCCTTTTACCAGTGGTAGACTTTAACTTCAAAATTGAACTGTCGTTTTTGGTTTGCAAGACTCAATGGTTTGACTCTGTCTTCTATTGATAATGCTAATGTTATGCATAAATCTATTTTCACTTTTTGGTAATAAATCATTTCGGTTGGTACAGTACATTGATGTTCCAAAACAAACAAGGCTTGTTAAGTATATGCTCCAAGAGACGAAGGACCTCCTAGCTGGACATCCATCTCTAACCGTGTTACTAAAGGCCCAAAGCTTTCAAACATGCTTCCCAGATCTTCTTCTCCCTCCATGTTAACGACTTAATAGGGTTTTGGCTGACACAGGGTTCTCCTATAGCTCAGAGCGGAGAAGGAGTTCAATAAAGAATGTATACATGGGAAAATCCATTGACAGTGGGCTGCGATGACCGGACAATAAGAACATTAATCTGTTTTGTATGATGGAAGAAGTGATTCCGTAATATCACTTCTTCCATCGTAATACAGCTGCTGCTGACTCAGGGTCTTACCCCAGCTGGCTTCTTCTGACTCACACATACACGCACACACAGACAGTCACACGCATAAAGACAGACAGTCACATACACACACATGCACACACACAGTCACATACACACCCAGTCAGACACGCGCAAACACACACACACACACACACACATTCAGGCATGCACAGACAGGCAGACAGACAGATAGACAGACAGACAGACAGACAGACACCTCCTCATCCCTCGGTTTGCTCATGGCTCCGTTTTCTCCCAGTCTCATCTTCGTCCTTTCGTCCCTGCTCCTCATCTCTCTCCTTCCCTCCCTCCCTTCCCCCCTCCCTCCCTCAAATGAGTACAAATCCCGACTCCTGCTCTGTATCTGCCGTCCTGATTTTCCCCCCTGTCCATCAGCTGTTGGCCCCTCCACACCCCCGCTTTCATTCTCTGCTCCACTCTGCGTCTCCCAGTTTTTCCCCACACTTCAACGGAGAAGAATAGGAATCGCTCAGACAGCCTCAGATCCAACAATGTCCCGTTTTAGAGGGAATAGTTTCACAGCGTTTGGAAGTTGGGCTGCAGGTGTGTGTGTGTGTGTGTGTGTGTGTGTGTGTGTGTGTGTGTGTGTGTGTGTGTGTGTGTGTGTGTGTGTGTGTGTGTGTGTGTGTGTGTGTGTGTGTGTGTGTGTGTGTGGCGCGTATTGTAGTTGTTCTACCTGATTCACCAATATATGTTTGGTCGATGGATGATAGAGGGTTCATGACCAGGGCAACTTGTTTGCCATTTAGGAAGTCTGAAAACAGTAAATGTAGATGGTGTTTCCCTTTTTGAGGTCATCAGCAAACTGCTACTCAACAGCCGTGCATGCTTGTTTTCACTTTCACCCAGCAGATTGTGTCACCTTTTTAAAGAGCAATTAACATTTAGTAGCACCCATTGCCACAGGGTGCACGTTTGCAAAGTGACATGGTGCAAAATCACTCACGTACACTTACACTTACACTTACACACACACACACACACATACAATGCGTGGGCTGTAAGTATTTTGTTCACTGGAAACTGGAAACGGCGTCTTTAAATACTTGTTTGAATTCCTGCCCCCGGCCTGAGTAGGTGACAGGTGACTGCAGCGTACAACAGGGCTCTGTGCTGTTGTGCAAGCCACTTGTATCGCTTTCAGTTCACATTTACTGTATCCTTTCAATGGGTTGGGGTTCTGTTAAAGTGCCAGTGGACCAAAACGTTGATTTTTGGTTTCTTTAATATAATATAATAATTGTGTATGCATATTTTTTGAATAACCCTGAACATGGTAATCTATGCCATTATGTCACTGTCCCTGAAATAAGACCATGTTTTAAATAAAACTGCATTAAACTCCTTTGTTTTTGTGTTTTCAAACCACTATGCTAATTTTCCTCTTAAAATCAACTGTAGGTAACAGTCTTTTTGTGATGCTGTGGTCATCGGCGTCATGATGAAGGGACGAGGGTGTTTGTAGTTGTAGTTTGTACTTGTTTAACGCACAGGTGTGGGTGAATGCGGATGTGAGCTCCTTCTGCCGTTGATTTTTATGAACACATCCGAGATAGGATTTGGCTTACCGGACAAATATCGTAAAACGCTTGTCACGACGGTGTGCGTGGATGCGTGGCGCTCCGTCTGAGCACCAGCTTAGTTTGATCGGCTGAGTGAGGGTTGGCTTCGCAGTACAACGCCATGGTCTGTGGGGCATTTCATATACGACATGTCGCTCATTCACAACGACGGTACCAAAGAAAAAATCACAAAGTCGCCGTAGGCTCGTAACGTGACCCCCCTCCTTCCTAGAACTATCCGACCCAAACACGGCATTTCTTTTCATCTCAGTGTTCAAATTCCAGCGGAAACCGTTGGGGTTCACCGGCATGCTATGTGTGTCAAGTACCGCATGGTTAACGTATTAGGTAGCCTTTATCAAGCCAATATCTTAAGCCCATATTGGTGTTATTTCCATTCCATTACTGTTGGCCATTAACAGGCCTATAAAACTCGGAATTGCACCTACTGAGTAACGGGTGCAATTCGTTTTTCCCGAAAGCTCCATAAAAACGATTGGAATCTCTGGCTGGGTGATGGGATAAGGTCGCACTACCTGCGTGGATCAGTGTGATAAGGCCTGGAGCTTATTAGCGTTTTGCATTCGTGCCAAATTTGGTTATTGTGTTGTGTTGCAATTTGTGTGCTGCACTGCATTAATCCAGAGCGCGTGACTCAATCTAACTGCAGCGACGTGCGTCAGCTAAACTCCGATCCAGAAAAGGGAAAAACTGGGAAAGTTGAGTTTACCAGTGCTGGACGAGTTTGCTTTCGCCGTTGGGCAGAGAGGGTGAGCGAAAGTGGGAAGTTGACGTCGTTATTTCAGTTTATCGTCTTCTTCTGAATCCGAGTCGAACAGTCAGCAGTACGTTTGCTGGTTTCTGCTGGTCAAGTTGTTTCCAGACGCATGAAGATGCTTCATCAATTTGAAGCAAAATAAAACGAGGCCTCGTTCATCCTGATTTAAGCTCGTCTGCCGTCGGCCTGACTTGGGAGACTACATACCGGCTGGTACCCTGACATACACAGTCTCCTGCTCAACAATAAGGACATTTCGTGTCTCCTCTCCTTTGTGTGCGTTTGAGAACACGCGCCGGGTATAGAAATGATGGCTGTCTGGGAGCCGGCGTCCACGGCACGAGGGATCAGGCTATGAGCAGAATGTGCCTTAGCTAGCGATACGGAGTGGATTAGACCATGACAGAACCACCATGGGGACTGTGTTTGGGTGGGCGGGCCCAGGCCAATCAGTTAATGGTACCCGGCTTAACAGATTACACTGGACTTGCTGAATGGGGGGAAACTGCGACATGGGAACTGAATACTTGCATGCATGCAGCCACCACATTGTTACACACGCTCGTGCACACGCACAACCGCGCCTAAACACCTGACGTGTTTTCGCCGGAGGAGGGATCACGCTCTGGTTCGGTTTACTATGGCCTAATGAGTTCCGAAACTCATTTCGCCTGGCTGTTACTCAGACTTTTATGAATCCTTGTTGACCGGGCAGAGTCATTGTGACGGCTGATCAACCCAACATGGTGCTTTGGAGGCGGCTGTGGCAGTGGATGGAAACGCATTAAAAAGATCTGAACCTGTTGTTGGGGTCTTCCGATGGGAAATGGCCTTTCATACCTTCCGGCAATGCTGCTTGTATTTACTGCATTATTGAGGGCGACAGAGAGGGATAGAGAGGGAGAGAGGAGAGAGTTTGGGGGTGGGGGAGGGAAGAGAGATAAAAATCACCTCCAGGAAGTGTGACGGTCACTCCTTCACAATAAAATGCAGGAGTTGGTGTTTACAATGGGAACAGATGGCGTCCTCATTAAACGGCGGCACGCCTCCGTGGTCGTATCACCGGCTGCAGGTGTCCTGGAACGGCACATTATGGGATGTTATTGATGATTTCGCACTTTATTGCTTGATAACCCCCGCTGTTGGGCCGGGCGCGCACAAACTTGTCGGCGGATTTGCGTCGAGCCGTAAGGATACGCTCCCATTCTGGTCAATGAGCGCTGCTACACTGCAAATAGACCCGTGCACTCCAAAAAGTACATTAGTTTGTGAGGCAATAAATTGAATCAAGTGTAGATGAGTAGTTGTAGTCGGTAAACACTATGTTTATACAAGGACAATTAAAAAGACAACATTTGGAGGATGATTGGTTCTGTCATCGAAGCTTCAGGGGAGTTCTCTTGGAAGTGGGCCAAAGGAAACACTGGCGGCTAAATGACTAAACATGTACTGTATCCACACTCCACTTGTGATTGTTTCAACACTGCGATGCACTCAAAAGTTCTCTATTCATCATCTCCCATGTGCTCCACCAGAAAACGTGAGGCAGGGCGACGCAACGCCTTCTCGCTCAGCGCGGCTCCCAGCTAATGTGTGTGTGTGTGTGTGTGTGTGTGTGTGTGTGTGTGTGTGCGCGCTCTCCCTCTCCCCGTGCAGGCGGCGTGCGTCCCTGTGATGCTGAGTAACGGCTGGGAGCTGCCTTTCTCAGAGATCATCGACTGGAATACGGCGGCCGTGATCGGAGACGAGAGGCTGCTGCTTCAGGTACACGGAGGAAGACGCCTGATGACGCCCCATTGCCTGTGTTATTGGAATGATGTCATTATTATATGAAATTGTATTTCATACTATAGATACAGTTTTAGTATTTTTGAAAAAGTGAATTGTGCTAGTTTCCCAGCATGTTATCTCACTCTCTCACATATTTATAGATGGCTAGATAGTGAGATGTATCTCTCGATGGTTTGGGCAAAGAGAGTCATGAAAGCAGCACAATCACAATCCACACATGACAGACAAATAAACATTGGTCGACTATATTCATAAACCTTTTTTTCATACACAAGAAAACTCGTAACTCCCAAGTCTGACCTCCTTAAGTATTCTCCATATCACACGTTAATCCTGAAGGATTAAATACACACTGCTCTCTGTTCCCACCCCCGTTTGTCTGCCAAGTTTACCATGACATTGATATATCGGAGAAAGCCTTCAACGTAAACGCATCCTATGGCGAGTGCGTGAGCGCACCAGGTCTGAACACACACGGCCCTGCTGGAATGTTGGAAAGGGTCCAGGCAGACTGCCATGGGTCATGTCTCGTCGCGTGCTCTTCCCAATGTGTTTTTCTCCCTTCTATTCCTCCTGGGTCCTACTAACCGATGATCCCCCCCCCCCCCCACCAGATCCCGTCCACGGTGCGCTCCATCCACCAGGATAAGATCCTCTCGCTCAGGCAGCAGACACAGCTCTTCTGGGATGCCTACTTCAACTCTGTTGAGAGGATAGTGCTCACCACGCTGGAGGTATGCACACGCAGGCACGCTCGCACACACACACACACACACACACACACACAGACAGGTGCACGCATGCTCACGCACACGCAGACACACACACGCGCGTGCAGGACACATACGCACACACTCGTGCAGACACGCCCACACGAACGCACACAACGTGTGCAGACACGCACAAACACACACACACACAGTGTGCAGACACACACGCACAAACACGCATGCGCAGACACATACACACACATGGGCAGGCGCGCACACACGCAAGTAAGCACGCACGCACGCACGCACCAACCTCGTACAAAGGTCTCGGATGCATGAAGCGAAGACGAGGACGGTATGATGTGCGCACACGTATAGAATCCATCCTGGCTTTAGTACCAAAGCCCCTTTATGTGTCTTGGATCACCATTATTAGCTGCTTGTCAATGGACGTGCGCTACAAGGGCGGCTCGTGTACGTGGCGCTGTTCCTCTAACCGCCAAGAGGCCGCCACCGCGCCAGGTGAAAGCTGAGAAGGAGGGTGTTAAGTGGTGTACTCTACTGTAATAGCTTCCAGCCTGTCATATTTGTATTCTTCTTTCTCCGACTGTGGTTAGGCTATCAATCCCGCCGGCGGTTTGTTGCTGTCACACACAGTTCCACAGGAAGGGGAGTGGAGGGAGGCGACTGGGTTTGGAAGATGGGAACGGTTGACGTTTCTGACCATGAATTTCCACTTTATATAGGTTCATAAAATGTTCAATGTTGCATCGGAGAATGGGAAGACTTCATTTTTAGGGGGCGCGCTTTACTATGGGCTGCTTCAGTGCCTGGTGAAGTTCTTTTTTTAAGTGTGTTGACATTACGAAACAGAAAGCAGCACTTTACTGGTGACTGCGTGTATACATCCACGTGGCAATGTTTGGACGTCAATTAAGTTCCACTTGCACACAGCAGGGTCACCAAAGAGCTGTTGATACCAAAGAAAGGTGGATTGATACTGGATTCGCAGTGATGGCAGAGTATCTTACTTAACAGCCGCAACCGAATTCACACCCTGGTTTTTCATACCTTTCTTTCTTGACACATTTATCACGGGCGAGCAGAGGTTTACTCAGAGGTCACTATTCCTGGAGAGCTTTCCGGAGCGTATTCTCCCTGCAGAGAAGTCAGGGCAGCAGGATGCCATAGAGGCTGTCTGAGCATGAGGGGAGGAGGTGAGAACGTTTTACCCGAGGAGCTGCTCTTCGATCTGTTTACTCTATCAGTATTTGTGACCTTGTACCATGAGATAGGAGAGGGAGCCAGAGTAGCGATGGCAGTGTTATCCCTGTTCAAACTTTTGCCCCATTTAGCAGGGCTCTCTCTCTCTCTGTCTCTCTGTCTCTGTCTCTGTCTCTGTCTCTGTCTCTCTCTCTCTCTCGTCTCTTGTCTCTCTCTTGTCTCTTGTCTCTCTCTTGTCTCTGTCTCTCTCTCTCTGTCTCTTGTCTCTGTCTCTCTCTCTCTCTCTCTCTGTCTCTTGTCTCTGTCTGTCTCTGTCTGTCTCTGTCCCTGTCTCTCTCTCTGTCTCTCTCTGTCTCTTGTCTCTGTCTCTCTCTGTCTCTTGTCTCTGTCTCTCTCTCTGTTTCTGTCTGTCTCTCTCTCTCTCTCTCTCTCTCTCTCTCTCTCTCTCTCTCTCTCTCTCTCTCTCTCTCTCTCTCTCTCTCTCTCTCTCTCTCTCTCTCTCTCTCTCTCTCTCTCTCTCTCTCTCTCTCTCTCTCTCTCTCTCTCTCTCTCTCTCTCTCTCTCTCTCTCTCTCTCTCTCTCTCTCTCTCTCTCTCTCTCTCTCTCTCTCTCTCTCTCTCTCTCTCTCTCTCTCTCTCTCTCTCTGTGTGTGTGTGTGTGTGTGTGTGTGTGTGTGTGTGTGTGTGTGTGTGTGTGTGTGTGTGCAATTTTTCAGTCTTCCAAGTAAAGCAACACCTCAAGGCTCGCGGGATCGGATTACGTCCCCTCATTATCCCCGGAATCAGTGCTCAGGGCTTGCATTACAATGGAAGCTTATCCCCTCCTCATAACTAGTTGGCCCCTGTGAGCATGCTCCATATTTTAGATTTCCTTTTATGACGTCCAGAGGAATAGAGGTGTTATATACAGTGTCCCCCTCCCTCTATGTATGCTATTGATTGTTGAGCAGGTCTGGGACTATGCTGGCTAGTGGCTAGCCCAGTGGGCTAGTGGCTGTGGCGGTTGTAAACCTTCAATCTCATCAGGATTAGTTTCAACATATGCTTCATCAAGGCTTTCATTGTCCGTTACACTAATGCAGAAATGTGTGTTGGTCATTTTGTTGAGGAGCAATCTCTCTGTTTTCAAGGGATCGTTTTTGTGCTTTATTTTTAGTCCCAGTTTGTATGGGCTGCAATTTTGTACCGTGTTTTTCTTACCCTACATTATACATAAATACAGCCGACAAACGTGGCGATACAGGTTCCTTGAAAATTAATGAATGGTGCATAGTGTCAGAGCTCGTTACCATGGTGTCGTTACCTGTATACGGCCAGTGTGCCTCTGGTCTGAGAAAAGTGCACGGATAAACTACTTTGGAGGGAGGGGTTAGTGCAATAGGGTGTGTGTGTTATTCTAGTTTTATGTACTTCTTGACCTGGATGACGTAGAAATAGGCCTGACAGGGGTCTTTTGCAGTAGCAGGAAACAACGTCTTTATTGTATTTGTGTGCCAGTGATTGGAACAAAAATTTGCCATACATCAGACATGCATTTTGTCGCTTTGATTTGGTGCCAGATCTACTGGTGCATACAAAAACTCCCTTATGCATATTAATATTTTTAGCTTTTCAATTGGTGCTGTACATTTGGAGTATGAGAACAGGCACAAATCGACTCGTTTGTCATTGTCGACATCCCAAAGGAAACCTTCAAATTAATTCTTTGTCCTCACAAAATAGTTGTCCGCCGTATCATCGTCAAATGGGGTCTTTACCTTCTTCAGTTGCTTCCATTGTCGTCCAGTAGCACATATGAAGAAGTCGCGGATCATGTCCCGTTGCCTCGGTCAGCAGAAATGCTGTGTTCCCTTAGTTTGTACATCCGCGTTAAACTGCAGCTAGAAAATGCTGGAGGCGCTGTATGTACTATCAGGGGTGTTCTGGGTGTTCGTTTTCTCTCTGTGGCTTCTTAACAATGAAGCTTTAGCAAAAAGTGCAACGGCATGCTCACCGCTTGTGCCTCATTCCCAACGCCCCTATTTGCAAAAGTTAAAGACGAATACAGATCCAACCACCATAATTGTCTATCCTCGCTTCACTGCAACAACCATTACCGATACGATGTGTCCAAATGGAGATTCTGCCGCCGTAGTGTATTTAGCGTGAATTGCGCCTGCCACAAATTGTAATCAAGGGACTGATTTCCAGAACACAAAAAAGTTTGTTGCATTGTTTCCGATCGTGACAGGCGGGTTAATGAAAAATCTCTTTGGCAGAAAGGATTTGGACTAAATCATATGCATGATTTAGTGCAGACAGGAGAGACGGTTATTATGTTGTCCTTCAACATTGGAACCGGAGGTATTGGGACCAACCGAGCCATACCAAACGTTCTTCTGTTATTCGGATGACTCTGAGGTCCTCTGAGGAGCGCCTGAATGCCTCTCTCCTCCTCCTGCCCTTCTCCCAGATCATCCAGGACCGGGTGATGCGGCAGAGCTCCAGGAGTAACCTCATGTGGAACAGCCTTCCCGGGGGTCTCTTCGCCCTGCCTCAGTACTCCACCTACCTGGGGGACTTCCCTTTCTACTACGCCAAGCTCGGTCAGTGCTCTACAGACACAGACACACACACGCACATGTAAACACACAGACAGTGACACACACAGACACACAGCTAAACATGATTAGAAGGGATATGTATTCCAATCTTTTTCTGAAACCAGTGATGGCGGCAAATTCCCTGACTTGTGAAGGAGATCATTTAAGTGTGTGTATCTTGTAACATTTGCATAAAGTCTTCAATAACTAGGAATATCTTGTCACAGAGAGCCGCACAGAAAATCTGAGCGTGTTTTTGCACAAATTAGTGCGCTCGGGTTAATTGGGATACCTTGCATGTTGTTGACATCAGGGCTGTTGACAAACACCGTTGTAGCCTCATTAATACGCCAACAGATGTACTCGATGCACGCAAGCCGCTTGTGTCAACAACCAGACAGGTTGCTAGGGTTAAGGTATGATGTGTTTGAACCGATCCTCCGCATCGCTTAATGGCTTGAACTGAATCACCAAATAAACTGACACGCCTTGTGTGTTCATCACGGGGTCTTACAAAAAGATAATCGACGTTTGTAGATAAAACTGCGGTGATGTAACCTCACAAACATGGGACGATAACAGTCCCATCTATTTAGTCTTGTTGCTGGCTTGCTGAAAAATTGGTTATTTGCCTATTACTTTTTCCCTTCAATAATTTATTAGTAGAAGCAATCAACAAAGTGAAATGGATTCAATCCTCATTATTATAAATGTTTTTTACCGAGGCAATTCCTTTCCTGTGTGTGTGTTTGTAGGTATCAAACCGTACCCCAAGTTCACAGCCATTATCCACGCCGTGACGCCACTCGTCTCCCAGTCCCAGCCAATCATCAAGCTCCTTGTGGCGGTGGCCAAATCCCAGTACTGTGCACAGGTAATCCCATAGCGCTCCGGTAGAAGGAGGGTGTGTGTGTCTTTTTTAATATCCAAGGGGAAGTGATACGTGCTGGTTGAAGGCTTATTTTCTGACTGTGATCTCTCTGTTGTCGAGTTTCTTTTTGTGCCAAGACGCTTTCGCACACAGCCGTTTGAGAAGTTTGGGGAAACTGCATGAGGAATCTAAATTGAGATCTCCTCGATTCAGGACTTTCATGATACATTGTCGCTGTCAGACACACATACGCACACACACACACACACACACACACACATACATACTCACAGTTACACACCCATCCCACAGCCCTGCCTATTGCTGTCCCCGCTGCGTCTAGCTGTCGTTTATCTCTGGATTGTGAGTCAGGTTTGAAAATAGACCTGCTGCTGTCACAGGAGCATGCTGTTTGCATCCTCTTCACAGGAGAGGGAGGTTTGGATCGTTTTATCATCGATTTTAGATCTCCCAACTCTCGGCAACGTGCGCTATACTTGGAACCATTTAACCAGTCAAAAGTTTGGCTTCTTATCAGGGGAAACGTGTATATGGAGGGAGGGCATCAAGCCTAATACATCTGCTTTTCTATTTAGCTTTGGATGAAATGTGTTTCACCTTCGTAGGGTTCCTTAGTCATTGCCCGCTCTGTTCCGCAGGTGATAGTTCTTTGGAACTGCGACAAGCCGCTTCCTGCAAAGCACTGCTGGCCTACCACTGCTGTCCCTCTCCTCGTGATAGAGGGGGAAAACAAGGTGAAAGAAGTCAACAATATAGATACCATGTCGCTCCTCTCAAGTGTTGGCATGTGCCAGTGGCCCACTAGGCCAGTGTTTTGTTCCTCATTGGGGGGGGGGGTGATGATATTCGGATGGATGGCGTGTTGAGCACCTGTGTCTGTGCGCGGTCTTGACGTTACAGGTGATGAGCAGCAGGTTCCTTCCCTATGACACCATACCCACCGACGCAGTCCTCAGTTTGGACGAAGACACGGTGCTCTCCACCACAGAGGTGAGGCTAGTTGAGACGACTCGTCACCCCACACACCCCCACTGCCGCCAGATCCCCATTGTAAATCACGGGGTACGCCTCTGATAAATGGCACTCAAGAGAGGGTATTCATTCATAGTCACATTTTATATTGGATTGGAGGAAAACGCTGGTGCTCCGTTCCACCGCCCCCACCCCGCCCCCCATTCATCTCAATTATCCTAAAAGTTTTTCTTTAAAAGTTTTCTGCTCGGTTCCCTTGGTCTGACATCATTACCAGCTTTTCTGTTTTAGTTACACTTTTTGCCGTTTGCCATGGTGATTCCTTTTCTAATCGCTATTCATTCAGAATCCGATTATTGCCTCATTATTATATTCTCAATGCGCCTGTCCTTTCGGTCTGTCCAGGTGGATTTTGCGTTCACCGTGTGGCAAAGCTTTCCCGACCGACTCGTGGGCTACCCGGCCCGCAGCCACTTCTGGGACGGCAACAAAGAGCGCTGGGGCTACACGTCCAAGTGGACCAACGACTACTCCATGGTGCTCACTGGGGCCGCCATTTACCACAGGTACCGCCCCAATCCTTGCACACAAGCCAATCAATTCGTTTTTATTGTGAAATGTGGTGCCTTTCTGCCCTGGGGTGTTTTGCTTTCAATTTTAATGTGTTCATTTCTTTGGCACATTTTTCCTACTTTTCTTAATTATTTTTTTCCATCCCATTGGATTCTGCCCAATTGTATTCCTCCAAACAACAAGTGTCTTCTGCGCTTGTTGCCATGTTTTGTACAGTGGATCTCTTAACACATTCTTGACGTTCTCCACTCTCTCCCTATCCCCGATCCGGCGCTCCAGATACTACCACTACTTGTACACGACGTACCTTCCCGACAGCCTCAAGAGCATGGTGGATCAGATGTCCAACTGTGAGGACATCCTGATGAACTTCCTGGTGTCGGCCGTCACCAAGCTGCCTCCCATCAAGGTCACCCAGAAGAAACAGTACAAGGAGACCATGATGGGACAGGTGAGGCAGAAGTGCTAAACACCCTTGACGGGAAACCGTCACGTTCTGCTGCAACAACCAAATTTGCGGCCTGCAACATCAACTGTTTCAGCAGAAACGTTAATAGACGTAATTCTTCCGAATCAGTACAATAGCGATAATCCTCAACTAGGGATGAATCGGTGTCGACCGATTTGTTCACAACGAACGAATCCCGAAAGTGAACGACAAGAACTGGTTCCCCAAAACAAGAAGAACTGGTTCTTTGTTTCTTTTTTTTTAACATAAAACAAAAATATGGTCACGTAAATAAAATATACAAACGAACAGAGCTTAGTCTCCCTGCGACTTATATTGATTGAGTCTACAACGTTCTCAAAGATTCAGCCAATGAGAGGTAGCAATGGTGTTGCCATGGCACCTGGGTAAAAAATGACAAGGCGGTACCGTCGAATTTGCGCGCTTTCTCTGTCTGAAGTATCTTGGGTCATACCTTTCGACGTGGGGCCACTCATATATCCCCCTACATTTCCGAAAATAGACTTGACCTCCATCTGTTTATTGGATAAACGCATTTCCCAATCCCAGGAGTCTTTGCTCCATTCTACTTCAATTCAAGAACAAACAAAGAAATTAAACTGCAATTCGTATTTTTTATTTATGACCATGAAAGTTCTGATGCCTGAATAATGAAGAATTAAATATAAAAACTATAATTATAAATATAAAACCATGAATGACATATAGAGAGTAAGCAAGTGGTATAAATATTGGTGGGACGTTTGGTTATACTGTCTAGTATATCTTGTCGATTTTCACGGGGGGTAGAGCCTAGAAATCGCTTAAATTATGCTTGGGGGGGGCCGTCTCGCAGGGGGGGGGGGGGGGGGGCAGACACCAGTGAGATTCCCTGTCAAATGACGTAATCTGACGTAACGAACGAATCAATCAAATGAATCGTTATAGTGAACTGAACTGAAATAACTAGTTCCCGGGAAATAATCATTTTGCCCATCCCTATCCTCAACCAATTCGACAATGGTCCAAAATCTGTGAGACGAAGTTGATGTTGCAGGCCGCAATTTGTTTTTCATTCTTGTGAAACGTTACTCCCCAGTTGAAAAATACTACAGCCTATCAGACTTCCCTTTGCACTCTTTTAATTATAGCGTCTGCTAAATGACTTGACCGTTATAGTAATTACTGACTTCAGCCGTATTCGTAGAGAGTATCTGCATGACTACTGATGCCTTCTCCTGACGTCTTTCAGACAAATTATGCACCCACCAAAGCATTTGGTAGCGGAAAAGTATAGAAAACACCAGTTTTGTTAGACAAAATGGAAATGTCTTCCTTGCTGCTTGGGCCTTAATAAATAACTCATGAATAATCACAATGGACTCTAAAAGGTCAGAATAACCACCGATGCGTTATTCATTTCCTTTGTCCCATTCTTCTTCACACGTCCTTTCTACTTCCCTCTCCCATACTCCATCCAATCTCTCTCTCTGACTTCAACACCAATTTCCTTCCCGACTCCTGTGGTCACCCCTCCACACCTCCATTTGCCAACTCTCTTCTCTTCTCCTCTCCCATCTGTCTCCCTCATCTCCTCTGTATGCATTTTTTCTCCCCTTCCCTTTTGCTTTATCGTTCTTCAATTCTCTCACTGTTCCTCTTTCTGTTCTCTCTCTATGTCCCTCCCGCCAACTCAGACGTCGCGGGCCTCTCGCTGGGCCGACCCGGACCACTTCGCCCAGCGTCAGACCTGCATGAACAAGTTTGCCAGCTGGTTTGGCAGCATGCCCCTGGTGCACTCTCAGATGCGGCTGGACCCAGTCCTCTTCAAGGACCAGGTGTCCATACTGCGCAAGAAGTACAAGGACATCGAGCGACTATAACCCTACCCAAGCCCACTCCACCCCTGGGTAGAGGCGTGGGGGAAAACGCATGGAGATCCAGTGTTTTGGAGGAAATGAGTGCGGAGGACGGTTGGATGGAATCTGTCGAGGCCCCCCATCTGGTTAATGCTACCCGCCTGCTCTCTCTCCTGTCGTGTCCTGCAGGGGCGTAAGTTGGCATTGTGAACACTTTGAGGTCAGGGATGATGCTGGTTCAGACCAAAATGTGGTCCAGAAGGAGCATCTGAGCTAACCCTGCACGCCACTCCAGGCTCACATGTTGATAGTCACAGACTACGAGACGATGGGCAGTTGGTCGTTTTACAGATGGTCCAGGTCACAAGGTCTTCAAGGAAAGGTTGAGTGGTTGGATTTTATGGATCTTCAAGAACAAGTTCTCAACACCTGCTAAGTAAATGCACAGACTCAAAGCAAAGACTTTTGGAGGCAGGATATCATTCATAGTAACGACCACAACGAAGAGGATAGGCTTATTTTGGAAGAGTGTAGTTATTTTTTTAATATGGTGAAAGAACGGCCGGTGTTATTCATTCTCTCTCTTGATCTTTCTCACTTTCTCTCAAACCCAATCCAGCATGGCGGGTGAAGGACAGACCCCTTCCCTGACTCCCTTAGCAACAGAAATTAATCATGATTAACAAAGAATTTTCACAGTGCCTCAATATAAATCGAATTTCATTGGGATTTGGGAGTCCTGAATAGTGGACTTGTGTAAATTAGCACCTTGATCTTGCTGCTTTTCAATGCTTTTTTTGTTCTTGTTTTTTGCTTTTGTCCCCATTGTTGTTTTTTGCCCACTTTTCTTTCCCTAAGAGCAAATTGTTCAAACTCTATATAGGTATTCAAAATAACACTAACTTTTCCGCTTTCTAATCAAAATGTCATTCATTCTCAACAGAATTCTCTTTTTAAACAAACACTAAATTAGTACATAATAAGCAGCAATCATATTCATCTCTTTGATTAGCTCAAAGTAAGTACTTGATTATGTGAAGACGTTTGAGAGTTTCCACAGAAACATGCTATGAATTTGGTGGAAAATCTGTGAACAATGCCAGTTATTGCCCTACTTCTCACACAGACCCATGTTTAATAATTTAACCAAACTGCATCATGTCTTTCATCGTTTTAGTTCTTCATTATTTTTTAAAGAAATGGCAGTTTTGAGGTTTAATGTTATACGGCTTCATGAACAGCCTGAAGTGTTACTTGAATGTGTTTTTAACCTGAAGATAAACGGAGGATTGCTTAAAATGCCTTGTTGAGTGAACGTGAGTTGTTGAGGAGCAAACCAGTAATCGGTTTTCTAAACTCTCCTACTCTCAGACAGTGGTAAGACTCACACCGGCTTTATGGATGTTAGTCAAGCGGTGACACCTTCTCAACTAACTGATTGAACAAGCAGAAATGTTAATATGCAATGCTAAAAGTTTTCCTAATTATGCAAAAAGGCCTAGTCTGATCATAAATTATCTTTCAAATTACAATTTTATTTGATTTTAATGTTTTGTTAATTTACTCACTATTGATTTTTTTTAACATACTAAACTGTTGCTCTCAGAAAGAGTTTGGTTCAAACTATTTCACCAAAGTAACATATATCCTGCAAATTCAATAAATTATTTGGGTACAATAATGTCCGGTACTGTTAATATGACACAAAGAATGTCAAATGGCTTGATAACATCTGAATATCATCATGGACTGCATCGCATCATTAATGTATGCCTGGTAATTTATTTTACGCAGAATCTTAGATTGAGCTCAGAGTAAAGGATTTTTCGTTTGTTTGTGTAGTCAACGTAGCTCAAATCTATTCCTCCTGTGGTCTTGACATGTCATATCAAGTTGTTTATTTTTGTATTTTATTTTGACTTAACTGGAATGTGCTTCTATTTCTTTCCAACTTTTATTCTTTATCGAAGGGGTTGTTGTTCAATGAACTGCCAATGGATATTTTCGTAGGAAGCCTCCAATGAATTTGTGGCCAAACATCATCACAGTTCGTCTAATTTGTCTTTTACTTTATTCTTCTGGCCACATAACCTACCATCCACCCCTTAACTTGTGCCAATTGATCATTTCTAGGGAGTTATTTATGAAATCGAAAAATATTGTGTGAGTGAACAGGAAATTATTAATTGAAAGAAAGTGTGTAGAGTGTATTGAGAGTTTGTATGGATGTGTGTGAAATTCCAGAAAACTTCATGGTCACGTGAAACCAAATTGTTCTGTAGAAGTTATCCTGGTGCAATATGAGAAGGATACAAATTTAATTTGATCTCCACCCTATCTATAATTTCTATCTCATTTAGGATAGTGGTTGGTATTATCAATGTGCCTTTAAAGGAAAGACACTTTTGAGTTCTCGGCTTTGTGTAAGAACAAGTCTGTTCTTTATTTTCTTCATTTTATTTTTTCTTTCGTATCACTTTGAGTTGATGTCCAGTTACACATAACTGCACCCCTAGAAGTCATGTAACACTGGAATGCTATTAAGCTTTATCATTTACCACACATAAATGGGACTGACATTCCTGCATTCTCTGTTGTAGGAAACTTTTATAGGCATTGTAAGGCTCAAAAGCCCCCTCTGGTCTCCACAAGTATAGTAATATGAACGGTACCATTACACCCTTGTACGCTGTATCAGACATCATTTTATGGGGATTTTAACTTTGCCTGCTTCCTTCACTCTAACTACAGACCTAATTTTATAGATGGAAAGATAGAGGAAAAATCACTTTTTTAAACGGTTTTGATAAATAAAAACCAGATGAAATAAAACATTTGAAATAATCCACCTGTCTTTGTTTTTTCTGTTTTTACCGTATAGTCAGCCAACAACATTTTTAACATGTTCAATGATATTCATTTATAAGCAACTAATCACTGTTTTCATAAATCTGTTGGAGTCGTTATTAGATAAACTAAGACCAACAAAGTGACTGCAGTCGTAATATCCATCCTTGGTTAGGATGGCCAACATGACAATGCCAAGAGGGGAACATTTTAATTCAGTCAAATTAGTCTTGTTTGATAGTCCTGTTCACACTATATCTCTTCGGTGTTGTATGCCTTTCTCAGGAAGCCTTTGCTTCTAAACTGCTTGCCATTTTTAGACTGACATATTCAACCACCTTCTTATTATGGAAATTAATTCAGCAATCGTCTCTATTATGCACGTGTTTCCACCCACCTCCCAAACGCAAGGCTTGTTATTGACCCTTAAATTATCAACCACTGTGAACTTGAAGGAATGAGTCGGTTATCTGGCGATGGCATCTCTAGACGTCTCTCTGTCTACGCGCCTACAGCAGCTACACTGATGTCCAAACCCCTGACCCTGACTAGGAAACGCTGGTAAGAAGATCAAGAATCAATCACTGAATAGATGTAGTCCTAAAGGCATCAGGCGTACTTGGTGTCTATAAATAAATCATATTTTTAAGACAAAGTATCACAAGTTGGCTGAATATGTAAATTCACATGATTGTAATCGCTTACAGCAGCGCGAGGTTGGTCTGGGTTTTTCCCAAACCTCATTTAGTTCCCTGACTCATTGCACTTTTAACCAAAAACATGTTTGTAGCATGAGAAGAATCCAATTAATCGGACACTACAAACCTTTATTGTCATTCTGTAGGCCTGGATGTGCCTACAGCTGCTGCATGGTGCAGCAATTACATTTTCCACATCTGTTTGTAAATATGGATATAATGTTGCTCTTGGATAGCGTATGACCAGATGGTTATTATTTGTAACTTATGATACTGGGCAAAGGCAAGATATCCAATCCCATGCGAAACCATGGCAGGCGCTCTTAGCACTCAGTTATGAATTAGTTTGGGAGGATTCTCTGCGGCTGTCTATATCTACCCATGATGGCATCATGCGGCGATCTGCAATCTGGATCATCACATATAACAGACATTAATTCTTAACATTAATTATTTATCCTAGGCTATTTCATAGGCTACACTACTCTGAAATCAAGACCCCTGTCTGTGTAGTGAACTTTGATAGAGGCATGCATTGAGATGTTCAGTGTCTTTTTGGGATGGTTATTAGTAGCGTCACTACTTTTACTTTTATACGTCTACTTGTCTTGTACATATATACATGCGAGGCAAATTCAGTCAAAATTAGTTTCGAGACCATTCAATCAGCATGCTTTCTCCATTTCCGTTTTAAAACAACTGCTGCACGATGGTTTACATGCAGGAAGCCTTTTAATTAAGGAGCCCATATTTCCATTGGTAAGTTTTATGATAAAAACTCGCATATACTATATTTCTATTTTTCTTACTCTTCATATCGGTGTTGGCCACGCGTCTGCAAACACCGTAACGTCAATCATAAAAGCAACGAGTGTGTAATCGTTTATTCTTCATCAAATCAAAACACATGTACATAATGTTCCCCAAAATCCCCCCCCCCGAATTGGTGCTTCCTATTAACCATCCAAAGTGTGCTCTATCGCCCCCTATGCAGACTACACAGCGTTGTAGAGCTTATGTGGGACTCCTCCTCCGCCATGTTTGAGTGTAAACATCCTGCTGATTTAAAAGGACGCCACTGAGCGGGAGGAAGGCAACTGGCGCCATCTTGGCTCTTTTAATGAGTACAACAGGGGAGAATTCGCTGGGAGAAATTACATAATATATTTTTTATTTCGCCGTCAAGGGGGTAGCACAGGTAAGAATTTTCACCGTGGAAACACGTACTTATTAGAAGCGATGTAGCAAAACAAGCGAACGAGCATGCACACTGTCGGTTTGTCCATCGCGGCCTTTCAGCTACTTGAAGCCGTTAGCCAACAGCTAACGCAGCTAGAGGAAAAAGTAGTCAGAAGCGCGCCTTGTTCCCCGCTCATGTGGGCTCGTTTTGCGTTATACTAACCGTGGTCGTCCTTTCTAGCATTTCAGAAACTACCCCCGCTCAGGTAAACCTCGGGGATGTTAATAACTAGCTAAACTCTTCAGTTTTTTGCGACGCAATGAATCACTTGTGGCCATCGTTTCGGTCGTACATGGCGCCGACTATTTTCTGGGTCGGGATTCAGTCAATGGCGCGTTTTTTTGTATCTCTTAAATATAAGCACGCGCGTCCGAGGCGGTGTGGATCTCGCAAACAACCGAAACTACCAACGTATAATAATGTAATAATGTGTGCGGCGGGTCGGAGACTTTTGTTATTGATCTATTATTGTTCGTGGCGTAGAAAAGGCGGAACTCTTGTGTTGCAGTTGTGTTTTCTTTAGCATCGGGGTGTCCCTGATGTTACTTGTTACCTTGTAGATTCACTACTTATTGGAACGTGCTGGGAAACTATATTAATGGCCGGTTTGAATCCCAGCGACCGCGTTTGCAGACCATCTGAGTGTAGTCTCTGTGTTGCTCGTATCAACTCATCAAGGCTTCCAATGAAAACTACTGTAACGTTATACAGACTTTGTACAATCTCATCCCCTTCCGTGTTTTAGATGATCTTTTGGAGAGCACTTTTTGTTTTCCTGCATGTGTTTTTCAAGTTGTACACTAGTTTGTTGACTATTATCTGTAGCCGGCTGATGTGGTATCAAATTGAATGACGTGCATGGGGCCCTGACCAGTCGATCAGTTATTATGATCAAAACCATCACCCTCCAACTTGTTGACTAGTCTTCATCGCTCTTTGAATCTACTTTCATCTTTAATCATCATATCATCGGATTTGAATCATTTTCCTATAAACATGTATTTGTTTGTCTGTACAAAGTGCTTTGAGTTTGAAAAACTACTCCCACACATGGTCATTACAACTACCACATCAGTAGTACAGTACTTACAGTTCAATAATGTATCATCACATTAAATGCTATGATGATCATTCACCAAACCAAACGAAATGGAAAGCCTCTGCAAAATTGTAGCTCAAAGTAATTTGGAGGAAGACATCATGGAACTTGCTCAGGATTGATTTGGTGTATTGTGTTGTTGATGTTATGATTGCCAGTTCCACAACCATAGACTGATTTCCACATTGTTGCGACTGTTCCACCCCTTACAGACCTCCCCCAGTGCGAGTGAGCGTGTGAGACGTGAACCGGGGCAATGTTCTACGCCCACTTTGTCCTGAGTAAACGTGGGCCGCTAGCCAAGATCTGGCTGGCGGCCCACTGGGACAAGAAGCTGACCAAGGCCCACGTGTTTGAATGCAACCTGGAGAGTAGCGTGGAGAGCATCATCTGTCCCAAGGTAAACACTCGCCTGCCGGTGCTGCACGACTCACAAACATAATGGTAATAGCTCTTAATCATTCCAACTCATCAACTCATAGGGTTGTTGAATAGACTCATCATGGTTTGGAAAGAAAAACAAGTGGTTTGTGATGCTACTGTTATTATGTTTATATTGCCTTATTCAATTCAATTTTGCTTCTTTATGAACTATTTATGCTTATTTTCCTTGCCATTTTCTTTTCTTGATGCTATTGCTTGTCCTACCAAATATAAATCTGTGCCTCCAAGTGCTATCAACGAAGGCGTTCATTTTTGGTTGCGGTTAGTGCTGCTCATTGTTGGTTGTTTTGCTGGAAGTTAGTTTATTCTGTGCTGACGAGTGGTTGAGGCAGTTGGAGTTAAAACTCGGTTGAAAGTGGACCTCTATTGTGAAGGAACCATCGAACTAAAGAAATCCCCCCCCCTATTTGCAGGTGAAGATGGCTCTGCGGACATCGGGTCACCTTCTTCTGGGCGTGGTGAGGATCTACCACAGGAAGGCCAAGTACCTGCTGGCTGACTGTAACGAGGCTTTCATCAAGATCAAAATGGCTTTCAGACCAGGTGAGGCATGGGCTGAAGTCGATATCCGAAGTCGGTATATTGTCTAGACGTGCAAAAAAGCAAAGAGGATTGGATTATTTCCAACTTTGACTTCAGGTCAAAAACATGATGACAACAACAACAAGCCACAATGATACTTTTACTGAACAATATTTACGATATAGTTTATATTATAAGAAGCTTTTCTATTGTAAATTGGTCTAACAAGAATAAAATCCATCATGTCACCTGCAGTAAAATCCTTGCCTAGCCCACCCAGTATGCTGACGGGTTCTTCTTGTTCTTGTGTTCTTTCAGGTGTGGTGGATCTGCCCGAGGAGAACAGAGAGGCTGCCTACAACGCCATCACCCTCCCCGAGGAGTTCCATGACTTCGACCAACCCCTGCCTGACCTAGAGTGAGTCTGCTTATCATCGTGTGTGTGTGTCCAATTTCAGCACCAAGTGTGGTCATTCCTGTCAGAAGTGTACATATGCTATATGAACAAGTCTATGCTCTTGTGTTCCAGTGACATCGACGTGGCCCAGCAGTTTACCCTGAACCAGAGCAGAGTTGAGGAGATTACAATGAGGGAAGATGTAGGCAACCTCAGCCTAATGCAGGACAATGACTTTGGTAAGACCAGGACAGCACTGCAAACACCCATATGTGTTCCCCACCTACATGAGACCTGAATAGGACCTAAAATGCCCAGCCAGAGAATATATATGTATAGATGGTTGCATGGGATGTGTTATTACACTGCTCAGACTTTCCATTTTCTTTAGGCAATCTGATGTTTTGAGTTTGCTGCTGCATCACTTGTCTCTCCGCACACCTTCTTATCTTAACCCATTTCCAGCGGACTTTGGTATGGACGACCGCGAGATGATGCGCGACGCCAGTGCGTTCGAGGAGGACATCATGCACGGCCCCACAGAGTCCAACCTGCTCCTGGAGTCGGAGCCCGGTCCCGCCGTCCTCCCCGAGAAGTCGAACCCTATGGAGTACGACGACTTTGGCGACAACCCGATGGGCAACAGTGACGGCGGCATGTTGGGTGAGGGTACTGGTGTTGTCGTGCCAAGTCGAACATTGTGTTGAGTATGCAGAGATTATTACATTTTTATACCACATCATAAATAGAAAGTAAGTAACCACTTAATTCTCTGAAAACGTATCTGTTTCCCCACAAAGAATGTAATGGTGGAGCTGTCCCCACATAAATTGAAAAAACACAAATGCAACCTTTCAAAAAAATAAAATAAAAAAGGATGGGGCTTTGGGTTTTCACGGGTACTGAATTAAAGAGGGAAAATGTCCAATACTTCCACATCGAGATCTTCTAGTATTTAAAAGGCATCTTTACGAAATCAGCTCTGACAAGCTTTTTAATTTTATTTATTTTTTTACTACCCCAGTGGACAAACTGCTGAGTAACGAGGATGGTGGCGGTATCTTCGACGACCCTCCGGCCATCACTGAGAGCGTCCTGATGCCCCCGGACCACGGAGACGACGAGGACGACTTTGACAACCTCCAGTCACGTCAGTAGAGCTCCCTCACGTCATTGTTGTGGGACACGTTTTGTCCTTTATATTTGAATGGGAAGTGACAGTTTGGTGCATTGGTATTCAATTACTTTTAAATCTAATGAACCACAGTTTGAATTGAAATGGTTTTGAGAATGATAACAAAGTGTGTTCCGCATGTCTAATCAAATGTTTTTTGTTCTTTGAATTTGATTGTGTGTGTAGCGGGGCCAGACAGCCCTGACTCAGGACCCGTAGAGCCCCTGCCAGCCATGGCCGATCAGACAGAGCAGACCACCCTGGTACCCAACGAGGAGGAGGCCTTCGCTCTGGAGCCCATCGACATTACTGGTGAGAACCTCTCGCGACCTGACTGCACACAGAAGGGGTCTCCAAGTTATCACCTGGTACCCAGCTGAAGCGGGGAAAAACAAAAAACATGTGTTCGTGCAACACTGCAAATGTCTTTCACTGTGTGTGTCATATAAGTACGTTTTGAATTATTTCATTTTTTTCTCAACCCATAGTGAAAGAGACCAAGGCGAAGCGCAAGAGGAAGCTGATTGTGGACAGCGTCAAGGAGCTGGACAGCAAGACCATCCGCGCCCAGCTGTCTGACTACTCTGACATCGTCACCACCCTGGACCTGGCCCCGCCCACCAAGAAGCTGATGATGTGGAAGGAGACCGGTGGTGTGGAGAAGCTCTTCTCCCTCCCGGCACAGCCCCTCTGGAACCCAAGGCTGCTTAAGGTGAGAGCCGGGTGATCTGCCGCTCGGGTCAAGATAAGAAGAGGATTGTTATAAATAAACCTCTGTATTGCTGGAGAGGTTGTGGGTGGGAGAAGCCATCCCTGGAAGAAAGAGCATCCTAGTCTTGTCTAGATTAAGGTTCTGGTGGTGTGTGTGAATGAGAGCTATGTCGCCCCGACACACAAAGATTCGGGCACTGCCTGGGTTTCAGACTTTAGTTTTGTTGTCTTCATAACTATGGGAGGTAAAGCCATTTAGGTAAATGCAGAACCAGGTGACTTGGTGTAGCGAGGGAAGAGGCTGGGACCAAGAACAGAACCCAGAGGGACCCCAGCAGTGAGACCACCAGACTTTTTCCAGGTCGCCCTTCAAGAGCGATCTGGGAGGTAGGGTTGAGCAAGGCGAGTGCAGAGCCTGAGATTCCAAGTTCTTGGAGGATCTGATAGTTCTGTGTCTAACGCTACTGAAAGGTCCTTCGAAGAGAGTGGGGGGAGGGACGCTGTTCGGAAGCTGTGTGAAGTTGATCTTCAATGGCAAGGAGGGCCTTCTCAGTGGAGTGGCCCTCCTTGAATTCAGATTGGTGAGGGGCCATAAGGTTATTCTGGTGGCCATATGCATGTGTTGGGGAAAAGACTGTTCTGAAGTGTTGTGGATATAACATTGATATGCTACTGATGTAAATGTTACAGAGGCTAGTAGGACATTCTTTACATGAAACGGGTGCAGTGTTGTTGTTTTTTAAGTTATCATATTTGCACATGCACAACTCTTGAGGACTGCAGGAGGCACAGTCTTCACGGATGATTAATTCAGCACAGCACGTTTCCCTCAGCGTATGGTAGGGCACGTGTGCCCTTGAAACGTTTCCTTTAGTACCGCGCACACTCTGCATTCAGACCAACGTCGTAGTGGCACTTAAACAATTGAATCCCTTCTGTCTGCCTCTCCTCCCAGATGTTCACGCGCTGCTTGACACCCCTGGTGCCAGACGAGCTGAGGAAGAGGAGGAAGGGCGGCGAGGCCGACAGTCTCGATGAGTTCCTTAAGGAGCTGGAGAACCCTGAGGTGCCACGTGAGGACATCATGAGTCAGCACAGAGATGTCATCGGTAAGCCCTCTCGCTAAACTTGACGTGTTTGTGTGATCATGTCCCTAACGAGGCATCTGTCCTGAAATGTGTTTGATTTCCGACATGGGCGCTGTGGGAACGGATGGGTACTCTGCGATGATTATCTGATCTGTGCAGAGCTGCTCGTTCCCATTCTAGACTTGAAACCATGGTTTCCAAATGACATTCACAGTAGATCCTTGTATGTAATTTAACTGTCCTTGTCGGAGTGTGTTGCTCAGTGATCTTGCATTAACATGCTGCTGGCCTTCAAGTGATTTTTTTACGCAAGTTCACACTCGGCCTTAAACAGATACTCAAACAAGTGGATAACATGAACGCCCTTGCATGTTTGCAACCAATGAAGTAATCAATCAAGGATTGGTTGTAATATGGAAACAAGGAAAGAGTGGGCATCGTCCCAGTTGGCTCCTGCTGTGATTCATCACCACGTCTACTTGGAAGGCGTTAGGTCTGTGTTGTACTAGTTAGAGGTCTGCCTCTCCTGGAAGAAGGATGGAAGGCAAAGCTCAGAAGAAAACGTAATCCTTTCAATGACTGTCTTGGCTCCGTTCAGACCAGACTATCACGGAGGAGCCCAGTATTCTCGGAGCCTCGGCGATCGAGGGCAGCCGGACCACCCTGGACGAGACCGTCATGCCCCCTCCCGCCACCCCCCGGGGGGTCAAGCGCAAGGCAGCCGACAAGGAGGCCGCCCTCCCTGTGAGTACCGATTACCGAGGCCACTACCTGTTTACTCCGGTTTAAAAAATAATAACAAAGTGTAGATTTTGGGTAAATGCTGAAATCATCAATTTTCAAAAAATTGATTGGAGGGAGCGCTCTTGCGGATTCCTCCATCTTTCTACTTCGGATACAATGGCTCGATGTCGACGGACTCGTTGCTAACGATTGTACGGGTCCTCCACCAGATCGCTCCCTTGGAGCCCGTTGCAGTAGCAGCAGCAGCAGCCGACCGCCTGGCACTGACCCAGAGGTTGGACATGTCCGTGGTGGACCTTCCCCCTGAGGAGCCCAGCCTCAACCTCACCCAGCTGGTCCCAGAGCTGGACCTGATCAGCGAGAAGGACAAGGACAAGAAGGACAGTGACGAGGAGGAGGAGGTCAGGAAGAACAACTAGCCAGCTCCAGTATCCAACCAACCTAAGGCTGCTTGGTTAGGTCATGGGTCTCGGCATTGTGTGCGCTAACTTTGAGTTTGTATTGTCCGTTTGTAGGATGAGGAAGGCCAGGGTACAGATCAGGATCAGGAGGAGAAGAGATGGAACAAGAGGACCCAACAGATGCTCCATGGTATTCAGGTAGGCGGCACAACTTTTTGCAGATGCAAAGACTTTCACTGGTTTATAAAACGGCAGACTTTAATGCTGAAAATGTTGTTTGAGGACCACTATTTTTATTAGGGGTGTAACGATCCATCAATGTAGATCGACACATCGATTGATGGGCGAACGATCCACTGCATCGATTTATCACCCAAACATCAATGCATATCGCTGTATAATGCGCTCTTATTTTGACAATCTCCTTGGGCGGATGTTTGAAACTATTTCTGTCAAGTGTGCATGATGCTCGTATCCGTTCACCAGTTAAACAAGGCAAGCAGCATGTGTGAGAGCGAGGATGTCTAGTTTTGTGTTGCCAGATTGTGCAGATTTCCCGTTTTACCAGCCTAACGTGACTAAAAAGAGTCAAATTGGGCAGGAAAATGTGTCTGATCTGGCAACACGCACGGTTTATCTTAACAGCCAAAATGATTCCGAGGGATGTTTCGGTTTAGAAGAACTATCAACACCAGTGTTCACGTTAGCCGGCTATAGCCGGACATTGGCCGATTGCACGCACGCATGGCCGGTATAATAAAATGTAAATGGCCCACATGTCTGAGAAAAAAAAGAAAGAAGTTTGCATTTATGTATGGATTAATCAGTAGCATATGAAAACCAGTAGCGGTTCCTGGCCGAGCTCAGCAGGGAGGCAAACACGAACATGCATTCATGAACGCGTGCAGTGCACCCGCACATGCATACATATGTCACTCAGTGGCCATGCTATTGATCGCTGATTGGCTGTCATCACGTGAAATTCTCGTCAAAGTTCAAATATTTCAACTCGAGCGAATTTGTCACGGCACAATTCCTCGTGAACGCGCTCGCCTGTGCACGGCGAAAGTGTGGCGCGACAAATCAAAACTTGTCGCCGGTTTTCTCTCGTGGAAAATTCACCCTATACGCGTCTATACGTTCACTTTGTATGGGATCCTGTCGCGTTTGGTGTGAACGCACAGTCGCACAAATCTTTCCCGACTGGGCAAAGCTGGCCAAAATTGCCAGTACAATCCCAGTGTTCCTGCGGAACGAGGCTTTTCTCTCCAAAACAGGATTAAAACATCTATCAGAAACCGCCTAGCTGAGGAAAAGGTGACGAGGCTGATGCGCATATCGAGCCTTGGGCCGGGGTTGAAAGACTTCAACTTTTTTTCAATAACGTCCGGAAGATATTCCAAATGTCCGATATTCTGGAATAGTGTCGGACATTTGTCCGCCCAAGAAAAAGTCTAGCGTGAACCCTGATCCACACAGGTTGGGAATGGCCTTTGTTCAAAATGAAAGATCATAACAGGCTCTTTAATATAAGCCATAAAAATCCTTTTGCGCTTAAATGCAATGTAGCACTTCATAGTTTGTATTAAAAATGTATTGTTTTTGTTTAAATATCCGGAAGAGCAAAGAAATAAAATGATGAAATTATAATTAAGTTGATGTGAATGTAAGAGGCTGTGGTAAATGGACATATGATATCGTCTCATGCCCCTGAATCTAATCTAAATTGTATCTCGGCAGACTTTTGACATCGGCAAATATAGTATCGTTGACCAATGAATCGATTTAATATCTTATCGTGATGAAGCCAGAGATTTACACCCCTAATTATTGTGTCCCTTCTTGGGAATAAGACATGGTTTCATTTATTCTTTATTTAAATGTTAAATCTGTTTTGCTACATAACGTGGATAACCTATTCATGCCATGTATATCAACCTTTTCCTAAAGTTTAAATTGAAGGTGTTTGAGCTGCCTGTATGCAACGGCGCTTGTTCTTTGCCGCCATCAATAAAAAGGGAGGAGACGGTTTCGAGTTGAGTGATCTATCGAGGCGCTCTATTGACACTGATCGGTCTCTCCGTCCTCGTTCTTTCAGCGCGTCATGGCAAAGACCGGCGCCGACTCGGTCAGCCTGCTGGAGCTGTGCCGGAGCAACAACAGGAAGCAGGCCGCAGCCAAGTTCTACAGCTTCCTGGTGCTGAAGAAGCAGCAGGCCATCGAGATCACCCAGACGGAGCCCTACAGCGACATCGTCGCCTGCGCCGGAGCAAGATTCCACCTCATTTAAACATTGAAAGAACCGAATGGACGTTTTGCCTGCAACATTACATTTTGTTTTGATATTTTTAAATCACTGAACTGTTGTCTTATATTTTTTATTTTGTTCTTTTTTTTTTTGAAAGGGAGGGGTTAGGGTCAGGGACAGTTTTAAAAAGGATTAAACAGTACTACTACAAAATGAATCATGCAGTATTCGTTTGGTTTCTTAAACGGGAGTGTAAGAGAGTAAGTGTCTATCACTATATTTATGACATGCCCCTTTTCATTCAGTCGACCCCTGTGTACTTTTCGCATCGAAACATAGTTCCCACATAATCTGTTTCCACAAATTTGTCCCACTTGTGCATAAACATGAAGCCTTCCTGAAATGTGTCAGATCCTAGAGGCTGTGCCCCTTGTTTGAAAGGAATTTAAATGAACACTGTAAATGTGGTGGAAAGGTACTGTCGTTTTCTCTTTTTTCATAAAATCGACTATCACTCTAAACTCCCTCATTGCACTTGTCCTCAAAACTTCATTATAATCATAAGCTTGAAATATGGGTAGGCGAATTATAATGGGCATCGAAATTCAGTTGTATAATTCTGGCAGGATTTTTGTTTTTCATGTTTCTTTTTGTACTTCTGCATTTATGCTTATTCAACTTTTGCATTATGTTACTAGCTATGTACTTGTTAAGTTCAGTATCCCACATTTTTAGTCTCTGGGTAACTTCTAGTTGTGATACATCTGTAAAGATTTAAAATAAACGTGTTTTAAATAATTTGTTTTTAATGCCTTGTACTTAAGTATGAACCTGGTTTTCAGGGGTGAAAAAGATGTGTGAAAAGATTTGTTTAGGCTGTAAGTCCACAGAGGACTGGTTTAAAGTCTCCCAGATTTGATTAATAAAGAGGGCCAGGATGTATCTGAATAGACCAGAGTGTTTAAACTCATTGCTGGCAGTTTGTACGTTTGAAACCCTAGTGTCTTCCATGGAGATACTATTTCTGAGTTTTGATGAAGGTATCACGCTGTCATTGAAACCTTGTAACCTTGCCAAAATGAATAGGGGTGATCTAGCCAACAGCAAGCTTCTCATTCAAAATTTTAAAGGGAGTAATATACACATTAATAACATGAATGCAGCACCATTTCAAATACGTCAGTATTACCGTGTGAAGGGACATGAGGGCCCACCCGATCCAGTTATAAGGATCACATCCTTTTGGAATAAGGAATCTGAGAAGTGGGAACTATAACGGCGAATCCTGTAAATAATTTGAGTTATCTTATTGAACCAACTATTCAGGTTTATCTTTTATTTTTACTTTTTTATAAAAAATATCCATCTCCCAACATTCACTAAATGTATAATCTGGAACGAATAAATTAAAACAAATATCCCTACACGGACGACCAAGCTAACGGACTGATAGCGGAAGTTTCCGTCCTTCACACAGCTCCGCCTTTTCTCGTGGTTCAGCTCCCCGATCATGGCTTCACGTAAAGACTCCACCTCGGCGGCGACCGCCGTTGTGTCTTCTACCGGCACCCTGGATTCGCCCGTCAAGCAAATCCAGATCGAAGGACTTGTAAGTATACATAATATGAGGTTTTGATGTATTTGTGTATGTTGTGGTGTGTGTAGGTGAGGATGGAAGCTACCAGATGCTATCGGGTTAGCCTCATCATGGCGGATACTAAACAACGGAGCGACACTGTGGGTCCATAAGCTTTTTAAATGTGTGTGGGACAGGACTATCATTATGGCAGAGGCTATAAGTTAACGTCACCACTTTCACCATTAAAACCCGTCAATTATGTAGACGTCGACCAAGCCAATTAGATACACATAGCCACAATTTCTAGTTCTAGTTGGTGTTAATCTGCCGGTGTTAGGGCGAATTTGGAATTTCAAATCTGGGTGTACAAATAAAATGAAACCAAATGGATATTTTCCCTAGATCCTTAATGATAATATACTTTCGGTTGAATATCTAATGACTCACTGTTTTCAGTGGGATGACTTCAGTAACTTATGATATTCACCGTTGGGTAATTTTTATACTGTCTGTTGTTTGGTCACAAAAGGGGGCGATCTAGAAGTGCAACAGTGAATTATTTTAGTGCTCACTAAATTCATCAATATAATTAAAACTCACTACCATTATTATTTGTTCATTGCTGTGTAGTGGCCTGGTCAAAATGATCTGGTAAAACTTTTCGCTTAAAGTGATGCTATTATATATATATATATATATATATATATATATATATATATATATATATATATATATATATATATATATATATATCTATCATCAGTTGAAACCATTGAACGGCCACACTCGCTGAAACCGTTTCCTGTGGTTCACGGAGATTTTCTTGTGACTTTAATAGGGTCCGTTGTGTATGAAAAACATCTGCATTGACAGATGATTTCCGACCGTTGTTTGTGAAGTATCAGCAGTCCCATTTTAAGGTTACAAATAAGTATGCTGTCTTGTCTGTTTCAATAGGTTTAAAGAGTTTTTTTTAGAAAAATTGGAAACATACAATTCGAAAGGATAGAGGGTTTAACCCTGACTTTACCCGATGTCAAAAGTTTAGCTAGTGGCCACTTTCTTTAATCCTGGCATTGCAAATTAACGTGAACAAATAGGCCCATGCCTCTTGTATTAAATTTCAGATGACTCAAGGCCAATGTCCACCAGATGCAGTACGACTCCAGTATGGAGTTGTACTGTGACGAAGCTCTTCGGAACCTGAACGGCAATTGCTGACGTTGCATTATTTTCCGCAACTGGGTTATTTCTGCTGGATCCACCTGCGTCTGACAAGCATGGGAATGCACTTTGTTTACTTGTGATTCATAACTCAACTGGGTTATATCAAACGATGGATAACTATCCTAAGTTAATGTCCATCAGGCCAAATGTATATAATTTTGCTAGACCAATGCTGAAAGATGACAACCAGCCTATTTGAATTGAATTTGACTAAAGCCAACAGAAGTTTAAAAGTCCGGTTTATTCAGCCAAGGAGGATATAGAACAGAACATAAAGACGAGGACCTGTGTGAATTCAGTTAAGCTAATTTACATAAACGGTAAATATAATAACATTTACCCTGAGGGATTAAAATGTAAACCCCCTTGGCGGAACAGAAGGGCCCCAGGGCACACGGGGTACATTGAATCCGGTTCCGAAGCCGCGCTGATCGCTTGCCCAGCCGTACCGCCTCCGTGTCTGCCGCCTGGCCTTGGATGACACTTTGCCTTTTAAACCTGATGCGTAGCACTGCAGCAATGCTGTGGCACACGTGCCCCATTAATCGATGTCTCCATTACTGTTGTATCCAGCGGTGGGTTTCCATGACACTGGATACCTGCGAGCGAGCATGTGTGTAATGAATTGATCAGCGGAGACGGACGCCACAGGAGCATGTGGCCCTCCTGGGGTGTAAACGATGATGAACCTGTCATGTGTAACCCCCCCCTGCACCTCTGAAGGTGTTATCTGTGATTAGATTAAAGCTTGAACCCTTGTGCTTTCAGCTTTTCTTTTGATTTTATACGCAAGAGCTTCTATTGCTTAGTCACTCCACATGTTTCTGCTTCGTGATAAATTGTCATATAACGTCTAACATTAAAATGCAAGTTATTTCCGAGTACATTTTACGATAATTGTACTAATAAGGACTTTGTCACGCGCCCTTGGGATGGAAAATAATATAAATGAATAGAATAAAAAGATGGCCTCTATTAAGTATGTTGTTACCCTTGATTGATCGAATTCTGTAAGTGATTACTTTTCCCAGTTATTTTTTAACATATGCATAACTAAGTAAAAAAAAAAAAGGTAATTTCATAAGTGCGAATAGATTTAGTCAGATCTAACTGTAGTGTTGACCAAATCAAAGGTGTCTCATGTTGATAGTTGATGGACACAAAGTTCTTTATCGTTCATTTGGTAATCTGATTGACCCAACGCAGTAGTTCTCTATATGGCCACCAGAGGGCAACATTGCTTCACTGTTGGATAAGTAACGCACTCCCCACCCTCCTCCACCCAGACTCCATAGGACACACCGAATAATTCTCTGTATTAGCTCGAACAGACTGGCAAGGCTACTGCTCTAGAAATTCGGCTACCTTTTTATTTTATAATTTCATCATTGGGCTTTAAAAGCCGGTCCACGGTCGTCTGCCCCTCTCATTCCCAATCAAGGCCAGCTATTGCAACTGATGATGTTAACAAAACGGAACCCTCAGCCCGCTCCAAAACAAACATTTAGTCCCCGGTGAAATGTTCCGCTGATTTTAGAGGCAGGCCGGGGCAGTTCCAGGTTGACTTAATGAGTCGCGGCTCCGCGTGAATGGCCTGTAGTTGCTGGCCGTTGCATCATGACCCTGTCTAAATCGTGGCTCACGACCTGCCAATAAGCCCCACAAACCGCCCTGCCACCTCGACTCTCTAATGGCAATAATGGGCGTTCTCAAGCAGGGCAGGTTCCCTATTTTGGCCCAGGATTGAAACTACCTCAATAAGAGGTTGTTTCAATAGCGTAGCTCTGACGTATACAAACAGAGCGCTACAGCTAGAGACCTGGGTTTTGGTTGTTCGCTCCGCTGGGCTGCTACTGTGGTCGATCACGTCGATGGACCTCCGAAGCCTTGATCTGGCCGGTGATTGGAGGAGCCGGAGCCGCATGGGTGACCAATGGCACAATTAAACAGTGTACATCGTCAACCCGGTACCTTGACCGGGTATTGATTTTCAGAATGGTTATATAACCTAAAAACAAATGGAGAAATGGTGATTAGTGACATTAATATGATCCAGCAGGTAATCCTGCTCAGGAGCGTACCAACAAATAATCTTTTCTGCTTTTGATTATATATATATATATATATAAATTAATTAGGCAATTCCTTGCCACAGCCTGGCACATATTCAGTCCTCCTCTCCCTGGTGGAGGGGGGGGGGTGCTTTCCAGTTCATCCGGCTGTCTCCTAGTGAGACCGACCCTATCCACCCAGACTCCCTCAGTGGTGGTGATGAAGTGCTTTAAAGCAGAGGCCCCCAGTGGGCTTTTGAGACCAGAAATGTCCAAGAACATTCTTTGAGAAATAAGAGGAAGACTTCCAGATTTTATTTTTCAACCTTGACCCTAGTGTCGGATGACTTGGGATCTAAGGGTCTTGCATAAATACAATAAATGTTTAAATTGTCGCCGTTTCGAGGGAGAAAGCTGCAGCTTTAATCCGTGAAAGCAGGCTGCAATGTAATCCTCCGGGGAGGGGGGGGGGGAAGTACCTTCTCTAAAGCACTTGTTTTTGCCACAGACACTAACCCTTTTGCTTGATCCCGGTCTGTTTGTGATTGTTCAACCAAGTCTCGCTCCGAAATGTTGTGGTTGCATGGAATTTCCCTATTGTCGTTACAATCTCGACTCTCCTTCACCCAAATCTTTTGGATAGCAAAGCAACACCTTCTGTACAAACTAACTCTCCCCCTGCGGCTCCTACTCTCGTTTCCACTGTTCTCTTCCTGCAACAAATCAACTCTCATTATCCTTCTCCTTGGGTGAGCCTTGGTTGGACACGGTAACAAACAACCAAGTGAAGAGAAAAGTTTGGTCATATTGTTGACAAAATACACTTTCAAGGAAAAACATTTAAAGCTAATGTCAGACCCTGGTCGATTCTCAACACCTGACATTTAGAGTCAACAAAAATTCTTCCTACAAAGTCGCGTCCCATTCCACATAGTTCCCTAGCTAAATACTGGGTTCACCTTTCAGCCACCATTAGTGTTGTTCACCATTCACACGTACAGCAATGTTGTGGAAGATTTCCGTCGTGCACCCTTTCATACATGGCACAGAAGCGCCACAATAGATGGGTCAAGGGACAGTCCTGCAACACTTGTGGATTTTTATTTATATTTAAAATAAATTGGCTGTAGTGAAAAAAAAAAAGCTCTTGTGTGTTTAAAATAGTCGGTTTCAACTATGTCCTCCACAGAGTCTGCACACTCAATGTGAAAGTGTCCTACGTCAGACGGACCCTGTACGTGCCCCTCCTGGCGATGTGACTGCTGCTCACATTCACAACACAGCCATACAAGCTTTGATCCAGAAATGTGACTAGGTACTGGACTGGCAAATTGCCTTTACAGATTTCCCGGAATATTGATTCGTGTTCCCATTACACATCACCACATACAGGAAATCTTCCGGAAAGGATAATATAAAAAAAATGTGGTCCACATTAGTCCTGTAGACCCAACAGAATTGGAAAACGGGTTTGAGCAAACCCAACGTTTTCCTTTAAGTCACTTGCTCCCACTGATCGTTTATCACTCTCCCTCTGTCCTCAAATTATTCGTCGGTCATGTTAATCTCGGGTTGCCATTCGCTCCGTCTTTTGCGCAGGCCTGTGTCGGAGAGAGATAGATTTACGACTTGGAAATTAAAAAATGACCAGCAGGGGATTTGGCTGGCAATTGATTTTGCACACTTCAATTTTGAGCCTGTTGATTTACAATTTTCTGTCCACCTATCAATCTCAGGGGCTCTCCACGCGAAGCGAGCTTACTGGGCCAACTGCTGTTGAGTGGGATCGATAATGTGCGAGTGTAGGAGAAAATTTCAGTATAAGTGTGTGTGTGTGCTTTTGCTCCTCATAACAGGTGCTTTGTAGCCACTATAGGGGTCCTGGTTGAGTATAGTTAACTAACCTTGTCACACCAGATCAGCTATTATTTTCCAACACCAAGCCATAAAAATTACATTTCGAAACGATGGCTACCCAGACTCGGCAGTTGACAATAGAGAAAATAACGTAAATCCTGAACGTTATTGTCGACAGCACGCACTTTTAAGGAAAGACATTTAAAGCTAATGTCAGACCCTGGTTGATTCTGAACACCTGGCATTTAGAGTAAATTAAAAATATGTAGTGGGTTGACATTTATAATGGGGGGATGCAGATAAGGCAAACATGGAACATCACCACGTTCTGTAGTGTACCGAATGATTTGTATTGCAGCTACTCGTAACTGCAATTTAATCAAAAGAGTAAACAAATGTATAAGGGACACGCGTGTCTGCTCGTACCGCACCGCTTTACTGTAAAGGCGGTGTGCTCGTCTGTATATATCATCCATCTACAGTAATCTCTAAATCGGACTCGCGCGTCTCCAGAAGCCAATGGGCTCCACTCCCGATGGGAATTACTAAAGTGTTTGTGTGCCCCCTCGCCGGTTGTTTAAGGCCAGATGGCTGGCAGGGCTCCCTCCTCCAGCCCCTCTTGGTCCCGCTCCTCTGCTATGGCTGGTTCGGTATTTAAGTGTGTGATGAACAGATTGCCAGCACCTAGATTGCTCGGGGCATCATGCCTGAGTTTCCTGACCCTTGCTGATTGAGGGAGAATGGAGTGGTCGGCGATGGAAGGCAGGTGTGTGTGTCTTGACTGACTGTCTGTCTCTGCGTCTGTGTGTGTGTGCGCTATGCTCGAGTGCCTACAGACAGTCTAACCCTCCGGTACATCAACCTTTCTCCCCTCTCTCCAATCGCTTTTCATTGTGTTCAACCCCCCCCCTCCCCTCCCCTACTGCCCTTCTATGCTCACCCCGTCCCCACATGTTGGAAATTATTACTCCCACTTCTCCCTCTCTCATCTCCCAACCCGTTCCCATATTATTCTGCATTCCCTGAGAATGCAGAGTTATCTATCTGTCGGCCCCGGCATGGCGCTGGGGGTAGAGGGCAGCACACCTACAATTCCGAAATAAATAAATTCAATGGGCTCAAAAATATCGAACACATTGTATCAAAGTTAGTTTATAATATTTGAGTTTAATTCATTGCAATGGCCTACATATAAAGAAAATGCTGCCTAAATTAGTTATTTGTGTAAAATTTGTTTAGATGATTCAGCCATAAGGTTTATAAGCCTCGCTCTTGCTCTCTCTTGTAATTTTGAAGATTGTTTTTGCAGTTTGTGCTTTGTTTGAATTGAGTCTTATTTCCACTCAATTGTGATTAATCACTAACATGAAAATATAAAATGTTTTGATGGAAACCACCTGGGAAGTTAACCAAGAATGGTATATAGTCTGCAGGGATTGTAGTGAAAACAAAGGGTAAAAGTGCGATTTCACAGGGTCCTTTAAAGGAGATTTCAAAATATCGAGATATATATCGTGAAATGGAGAAAATTTATCGGGATATTCATTTTTTCCCATCTCGCACAGCCCTCGCATTCCCCCCCCTCTCCTCGACTCTGAACATGTTCCGCCCCCACGCCGCGGCCCTCTCTCCGTCGCACCTGGGCGACCCCCCCCCCCCCCCTTCCGACCCAGACTCGCCATCCATCTGCACCCCTCTGACGCACTCAGACGGGGCGCGAGCCTCTGGGTCAGGGCGAGGACAGCGCCCGTATGCCATTCATTTATTTTATTTTCATTTTTCTGACTTCCCACAACACCCGGTTCCCCCACGGCTCCCTCCAGTTGCGTGACGGGATTCGCCCGCCGCTGTTATAAATCATTGTGTGTGTGTGTGCGTGTTTGTTTGTGTGTGTTTTTTGTTAGTGTGTGTTAGTTTGTTCTTGTTTTGCGTGTATGTGTTCAGTCAGGCTTGTGTGTGTGTGTGTGTGCATGGTACATGTTGTTTCGTGGTTCCATGGTCTGTGTGATGAAGGGTGAGATGTTTGACAGCGCTCAGTTGGCCGCAGGTACGGCAGGGTGCTGTGTTTTTGTAGGACGCTGCCGCTGTATGTGTGTGGGTGCGTGTGTCTGTGCTCTATGTGTGTGTGTTATTAATGCCCATGGCAGTGACCTGCCGACACCCAAATCAGTTTGATTTATGCTCTCTATGCCTTCCCCTCCACTCCCTTCCGTTTCCCTCTTCCTGTTCATTCAGACTGCAGCCTTGTCTCCTTCAGGGGTTCTATTCAACAGCGTGTTTTATATATTCATACATATAGTCTATAAGATGTGCTGATCTTCGCTCATGTATTTCAATGCGTCCGTCCATTTTTTGCAGACTCTTGATAACGTTTAGAAGTGTGTGTGAATATCATGCATTTATACCTATTGTATCGCGTGTGTGCGTGCCTCTGTCTGCACGGGCACACGCACTGTGTTCGGTGCCGTCGCGGACAGTGTTGTCAGGCAGGCCTGGTGCTGGGATGAGCCAGAGCACACCCTCTGTGCTCATTGATTTCTGCGAGCACAATCTCATTGGGCTGTGTTCTAGTGGTGCTCGGCAGTAAAGACGATCCTAATGGGTCTCTGAATGCTCTACCTCGTTAAATAACGAGGTCCTCGTCCTCGATCCCCCCCCACCACCACCTCAACGAACGCTTGGTTCTTAACCACCTCCCTGGTTGTATTGGGTCCGAGTGGTCTATAGATATACCGTACCAGCAACTTTTGTCTGGAAAACCAATTTTGACCACAACCTTAAATATAGCTAGCAATCATTCAAAAGCCGTGTGTGTGTGTGTGTGTGTGTGTGTGTGTGGACATTCAGTAAGTCTATAAAATCTCAATAAATCTGCAGTAATATAAACCGTAGCAAGGGTAATAATAAGTAGTGTCTCTGGCTGGTTTAGTGCTGCTTTTGCTTCAATATAACAGTCAAAGGTCTATCCTTTAACTCACGTGCCGGCGAAAGGAACATATTTATCATGAGGGATCTACAAATTATAATAAGTGCATTCTACATCCATCCATTTTTGTGTATGGTCAATTCTTCTTAAAAAACGTAAACGTTGTTGCTTTTCATGAGTGATAGTATTTTCTTCATTTCACTGTCCATTGATTTATCTGTGCTCTTAAATCACGGTCCTTCAGCGATTGGACCCTCACGCTTTATGAGGTCTAAAGGTCTGGCGGGTCAGGGTCCGCCCATCATGTATTTAATCCCCATAACATTCGTTCATTTAATGTTGCGGATGGGGTGCTTTATCGGATGCATAACCAGTCGATCGATTCCATTGATGTAGTATGTCCAGGATGCACTTAAGATAATCGGCAGATGACCGAAGTGCGTTCTTGTTTTTCAGCCAAGTACCATCAATGTTTTGTTTTGTACTGGACTTTGACTTGCACAAGACAAAATGTAATCGTTGTTGTGAGAGTACAATTCTTTAGATGGGTTAGCACATTGTGTTCATGAGAATGGATAGGTCATTGATTGTTCCCCCATTGTGTAGCGGTTAGTTCATTTGCTTTTACTTGGGTTCAATTCAATGGGGAAAATTGTCTTAACAAGGATACAAAAACGAATTTGCAAGATGGACTAAAGGTTCCTGAGAAACGGCTAATAAGTACAGGGCAAAGTGAGCAGCTAATGCGCCGGCCTTTCAGAGAGCGGGGAGAAAGGGCGAAAATGTATCACAGAAACTAAGTTGGCAGCCAATAACCTGAAAAGGAAGTTATTGATGGTGATGAGAATCTACCACATGTCACCGCAACCTCTTTTCTCCTCCGCACCTCATTACTGTCTGGGTCCAACATCCAAACCACCGGATGCAGCTCTTAAATAAAGAATGGGTTTCGCTCAAACCTATTAAACCCCAGAGTCCAACCGTAATAAGCCCGCTCCTCGGTTACCGACTGACGGTGCTCCTGCCTCTGCCCCCCCCCCCCCAGGTGGTCCTGAAGATCATCAAGCACTACCAGGAGGAGGGCCAGGGCAGCGAGGTGGTCCAGGGGGTCCTACTGGGCCTGGTGGTGGAGGACCGCCTGGAGATCACCAACTGCTTCCCCTTCCCCCAGCACACCGAGGACGACGCAGACTTTGACGAAGGTACTTTCCCTCGCACTTGAATATAGTACTAAGGCCCAATCCCATTGCTACCCCTTACCCCTTTAAAACAAGGGGGAGGGGGTAGAAATGGGATTGGGCCTAAGCACCGTGTAGCATTTAATCCTAGCTGCTCTTGTTGTAGAGGGGGAATGGGGTTGACCTGACGATTGTCAGTGCTTGGAACCTGGTTCTATTAACGTCCTTGCTGTACCGACAGCGATATATTCTTTCTCTTCTCACTTATGTCCTCATTGTAAGTGTCGCTTTGGATAAAAGCTTCTGCTCAATGTGAATGTGCTTTTGCAAGGTTTTTATTGTTTTATGTGGCTACCAGAGAGTGCAACAGCACCTGGCAACCTAGCAACTAGCAACAGGGTGACCTCCGTTGTCAGTGGGGGGTTGTAACTGCCATCACTCCTCAAACTTGCCGGGGGTTAAGGTGTGACTCTTGCTACCGTGGACGGATATACATCACGCCGTGTATTTATAAACCTTGACGGCAGATCTTCAAAGACTCACTCTGAGCCCTTGGACCGCCTCACCCACCCACCACCACTGGACCAACCTGGTCCGCCCACCTCATTCAACGTACACCATAGTATTTTCTCTTTTTTCCTCTTCTTTTACACTACACCTTGTTATTGCAGCTGCAGCGACTCAGTACAGGGCCAGTGAGGCGAGAACAATGGTATGGTGGGGGAGGTGAGAAGAGGCGAATCCGGCTCTAACAGGCATCGCGCTAACAAGCCTTGCTGTCTGAAAATATCCCCGACACACAGGCTCCAGCGGTGGATAAATGTTTGTTTTGTCAGTGTAAAGAAATAAATAAATTGGAGCCACCACCGTGTCTTCACACCTTTGTCCGTTAATTAGGGCTTTAGAGCGGGTAAACTCCTCTAATGCCTTGGCCCCCTTGAAACCTTTAAATCATTTTTACTTTGAACCAACTAACAACCGTGACGGGTGTTTGTGTGAAGGAGCCTTCTGATGGCCTCAAGGTGGTTGGCGATAGTTGGATGTGACTCGCTGCCGGTCTGAGTCAACAGGGAGAAATGTGATTTGAAAAACCAACTCCCTTTTCTTTGTTTGGTTAGGGTCTTAGTGGCTTGTTTAACTTCAACTGCTTGCAAAAGGTAATATTAATAACTTGAGTTTATATAGCGGCTTTCCTAGTACCCAAGGACGCGTAAGCCCCTTTTCCTCCGACAGTAACGGCTCACTCACCTTTACTCGGCCCTCCTTTTTTTTTGTGTTTCTATCGCCAAAATGAGGCACCTGGTACTTTTTCAGTCTGGCCTCCGTCGTTGTTCCGTCTGATACTTTTGTGTGACCTAAACACACTGCTGGCCACTGATTGGCCACGGTGAATAATGATGAGCGCGACTTCCGAGCCTGAAACCCGACGCCCGGCATCCGACACCCGGTATCTTTAGATACTAGCATCAGCGTTCAGTCAACAATAGTGAGTGATTATTGAACATGGCAGGATCAACTCAGCGACATGAAGCCAGATGTGGATTCTGCAGCGGTAGAGACTGGGTTCTTACGCTTTAGTTATTCCAGGAGTGGAATGCTGGCTCATCCAAAAACAAGACCCAAACTCTGGGACTTTACTTCGACCGGAGAGGGACAAAATAAAAGATCATGCTTTACTTTTGGCAACTGGTGAGGAACAAAATATCAATTTTGGGAGGTTTCCACCTGTTACATTGGTAATGAGTCCCCCTTTCCAAATAAGTTACTGTAAGGTCAACACAAGGTTTCAGATTTTAAGCAGTAGTGTCAGGGTCTGATGTTACGTTTTTTTACCTGCTTATACGCCTGAACATTGACGGAAGCTTGCAATGCATTTACCTGTTCCCCTATCTGACTCTGTTGGACACGTAACTGGAGGGCATTTCACAGTGGTTTAAGCGACACCTTGGAAAGGGTTTGTCCTCAACATTACAATACCGTAGCAAATCTTTGGCTTTCATTCCAAAAGAAGTTTGTGCACAGAATCGCAATAAGAATTCAAGCCCAGTAAGAAAATTGGGGTCCAGTTGGGATTTCCGGCTGGTAAAAAATGTGCGCGATAATGATGATGGGCACTGGTACAGAGAGTTGTGCTTTATTTTGGTTCATTTTGGCAGCGGCCAAATAACTTTATTTTTTTTACTGCTTTTTTATTTTTATAGTCAAATAAACAATTATTTATCGCTCCATTTTGACCCTGCGACTATTATAATTGGTTGTTCCAATATGTTTGTGCAGACGTTATTAGTGTTTTGAGTATAAATTAGTCTGCGTACTACAATGCACTTACTAAATGGTCTTCGGCAGATTCGGTTGAAGGAAGTCCTTTTGACAAATCATATTGGTATCGGATGCTATAGTAAATGAAGAGGAGAAAATGGCTTGACCGCCCTTTTTAGCAAGACCAACTGTCCTCAATGAGCTGGTTCTCATCGGACACGGTCGACCGGTCAGTGTGTGAGCAAAAGTGAGGCAAAAAATACAAATGCACTTTGACTAGTGGCTAGATAAACGCTTTTTAAACGCAGTCAATGTACTGTATACCAACTGCTTGGCCACGGTTTCAAACGACACTGTGTCCATCTATGGAGTCCTCTATGGCACTAGAGTGGAAGGTTTCTGATTGGATGACGGAAATGGAAAGGGCAATGGCTATGTGTAATCACCTCAACGCAGTAAGTTGCAGATGGCGCAATTCTGTTCCCTGTGTACCCTTTAGCCCGCCAAAATAACACCACACATTTTAAAGATGAACTGAACTGAAATTTGAAGTTTAGTTTATATAACATGTATTGTCTGCCTTCTCATTGGTACAAAAACTAAAATTGTCTGAACTTGCTAAAAGGGATAAAATTGTACGGTGATATTGTTGTTTATGTTACGGGTGCCGCCATGTTGGTGTTCAACAATCAGCTACGCAACTGGCATGGTAACCTACTTCTACTCTGTGGCTCTAGCAGCCATAGCAGGGAATGAGTCGGACTCTGAGGCTTGCTGAAATGGCTGAGGTTCGCCAACTAGCTGATTGCTGATGTAGAGGGAGTTACACTCGAAGAAATAGTTTCATAGTAAGATGTATCTATGCAATATCCATCTGTGTAATATCCATCAACATCCACCAGAAAGTAAACCTCCAACATCCACCTAAAGTAAACGTGACACTCGTGAATCCGCCTTGCATCTATGCACATCCGCAGGTGTATCTCCCAGCGTTTTTTGTAATTGGGAAAAGTTGAGCTGACCGTTTATTCAACCCAAAAAAAAGCTGGCAGCATTTTTTGTCCTAAAAGCACCGAAAGCTGGCAGCGTTTTTTTGTCTGCCATTGTTTCTTGTTTTGACAGTTGAGTTTCCTTCGTGACGAAGTGTCAATGTTCCGCTTGAGATTGGTCAGTTGCCAAAAAGACGCCTGACGTCGACCGCTTTCTTCCTGAAAGTTGAACTTTTTTCAACGCTCCGTATGGCAGAAAAAAACGCTGGGAGAGGCGTTTAAAAAAAAACTGCCCCGACTTTTTCCAGAAACAGTCTGCTCCATAGGAATATAATGTAAAACCAGCGCTGGCAGATTTAAAAAAACACTAGATGTGAACACGGCCCAACATGTCTTTCAGGCCCCGTCCACACAGAGCACATTTCTTTTGGTGAAACTGTCTTTAATAACTATGTTATTAGGCAGATAATAAACCATGTTCTTGTTGTTCCTGACCATCCCTGGAAGAAGGGATCCCCTACACTGCGTTTCTTCTCAAGATTTCTTCCTTGCTGATTCAAGGGAGTTTTTTCTTGCCCGTGTGGGGGCATGGGTAAAGGGGGGTGTCACAAATATTTGGCCTGTTAAAGCCCTTTGAGACTGTAATGGTGATTAAGGGCTATATAAATAAAATTGAATTGAATTGTTCTCTAATAGGTCCATGGTTCCAGGGTGGTTTCAAATAGGGCTGGGATAAATGATTATTATTTTTTTAAACGATTAATCTAGCGATTCGATTTAGATTATCGATTATCTCCCCATTAATTGACTAATAGCAATTTATACATGTTGATTTACATATCTGAAAGAAAAAAAACATGAATTCCTTAACATTCTAATGCATGTTTTTTGCCTTAAAATTCCAAAATAAAAGTGCAAAGTAATGCATTCTTAGAAGTCAGAGGTAGCATTCAATAAAACCTTAAAGCCTTGAGGCCTTGAAACCACAAAGGCCTTCCGTCCTTCCTGAACCAACAGAATTGAAGATTTATGAAAACACAGGCCTATTTTCCTTGAGAAAAAGTGCATTTTTTAATTCCTTATTCACATAAACATAACAAAGTATAGTAATGCACTCAGCCACTCACCTTTGTCTTAAACTCAGAATTCAAAAATAAAATTCTAGTCGGTGTACAAGAGCCAAATATGCATTCTGATGTCTAGCATTCAATATAAAAATAAAAAGGTCACCCAGCCACCCTTTCTTAGAGCTATTGAAAGAATACAGTAACTTTTGTAAACTTGGGGGGTTTAAGCTAATATATAAATGTGCTTTTCCTACAAAAAATTTATAATAAATATTCAGAATTCAACATTTATGTTTTTTATGAACTTCAATGTTTTGCAAAGACGACGTATCACGGAATCGTATCGTTTTACATTAAAGAATTCCCATACTTTAGAGGAACTAGTGTGTGGAGCCTTGCACTTATGAAAGTCTGAGGAGCCACTCGCGTTGTTACTACGCTACGGCGCCGCCATCTTTGTTTTTGGTTTTTCGAATCGACGCGCATTTTTCGCGTCAATGTAATTTATGCGTTGACGCGTTGTCCCAGCCTTAGTTTCAAATAAAACCGGACCTATGCGGATTCGTGTGGAAGCCTGAAGCGACGTTAGAGTTGCGTTGAAAGTTAGTTTTTTTTTTTGCATTATTTTTGTAGCTTTAAATACAGCCCCTGGTCAATTTAAATACAAACTGTACATTAAAAAGTATTTCTACTCAATCGAAAAGGTTTAACAACTGCAATCTCCTCCTTGACTTGATTGTTTGTATACAGCGCGCAGGCTGGATGCGCGCAGGCTGGATGCGCTCCACTTTTTTGTGTGGAGACCAAGCGCCTTGAATATGTAGGTACTACAGAGTTTGAACAGCTCAATGCGCTTTCGCAATGAGTCCGTCTTTACGGAGATATTCCTGAAACGCATCTACGGAAAACGGAGGGAGAAAGATCATTTTCGCCTTGTTACTTGTGGTTGCTATTTATGGGGCGCTCCAGCGCCTCGCTCGGACGTCCCTTAGAGAGAGCATGGCCACTTCCAAAACCTCTCTCTCGCCGCACAGCATCCGAAATGCCGTATGCATGGTTATGCAACCTAATCCCACCATTAGATGGTCAAGGTTGACCGGGACCTCTCGGCAGCAGACCGATTCCATGGCAGTGTCATGCTCCGGCAGCACCCACACGCACACCAGTCACACCAACATGATCCGAAGGTGGATCTGGAGCCTGAAATTGATCCCTCTCCACCGGGTGGTAGTCGGACACAACGCGTAACCAGCCATATTAAAATGTGGTTAGAAGACGTTTGCTAGTCTGCAGCAACGACCTAGTCCTACCATGCCAGTGACGTCATTGAAAATGTCGGCGCTCTAATACTAACAGACGTATTTACGCAATTATTTTTTTGTCTTTTTTATAATGGTCATAACTAACACGTTATCGTTGTTGATTATTTCAGTTCAGTGCATCTTTAAAAATTCGCCCATTTGAAGGCACTCGCCAGAGATGAGGATAATTGCTGTGATTTAAGCCCAGAACTCTCGGGTGTTTGGCCGTGTGTTGTGGTTTTTCGTCAGCATACGTTCTCTTGCTATTCCCTCGCTCTCCCTGGCCTTGTTGGATGCGGTTCCTGTTCTGCGTTAGTCGCTGGCCGGAGCCCAATTCCCCGGTCGACCTCAAGGACGAGGTGCTGCTCCACACTAGCTGAGCCTCCCTTTTGATTCGTTTTTATTTATTTGCCTCCCCTAGCTAAGTCATTCATTCAACTTCAATTAACATTATGGTGTGATGCTGTAGCCTTTTCTGCCTCCCCCCCCTCCCCAACACCAACAAAAGCAGCCAGTTGAGCTGAAGGTGTACTATGGAAAGGGCAGGCATGTTTCCCTTTGTCCTCTTTGCGGTCCAAGCCACTGTCACATATACCGCAGTGCTAAAGTATGCAGGCTAACACCCCCACCCCCCCCCTCCCCCCTACTCTTGGCTGAGTGTGTATTCAGTGACGCTGCATAATCTGCAGATTGATATTCCTCAAAAGCTCCCCAGTGCTGGGCAGTGACCACAGTCGCCTCCGACTCTGATGCGCTAGAAGGACCCAGTGGGCGTGCTGCTGGGTCCACCTGCCACTGTTGTCTTTGTGGACTGTCCTGTTCGGGTTTGGTTGAAACTGGCTCATGTGTTCTTATGGATATCTGTATTTCTTTTTTGTGTGTGCTTGTTGCACACCGCTTTATTCACCTTTTTTTTTTTACCGGCTAGAGACAGATTCCCTCTCACTTTCCAGATGTGTTTTGAGGTTGTGGCCATGGTGCAAGTGTCTGTATGACATGAACACGTTTTTAATGATTTTCCCTCAAGTGTGTCCATGTTATATGGACGTCCGTGCGGCGTCCATTGCTATGCTGCCTTTCCGTCAACAGGTGCCAGTGTGGAGCCGCTATTGCAGCTCTGGCCATTCCTAGAAAAATAGAAAGGAGGGGAAAGAGAGCGAGAGAGGGGGTGAGAATATAGAAAAGGGAGAACGGGGGAAGCAGCCCCTTGATGATGAACCTTGGCCAAAACCCCAAGCCGCCTCCACCACCTCCGTCCTTGCATACATTGTGTCCTTCTTGTGTGGCCAGGAAGTGAATAGTGAAATATGCGCTGCTGTCGAAAGGCCTTCATTCTCCAAACACGCGGAACAATCGGAAACCCTCCAGCAGAGTGTGTTGATGACGTTTAGCTGTGCACCCCCTGTGGTTTCAGCACATGTAAAAAGATGGCCAGGGAAGCTGGTTTTAAAGGGTTACCACATCACACTCCGCCTATGATTGGCAACGTGCACTTTGACGTGCCAGTTGATTTTTAGAAAGTAGGATTAGGGTAATTGAGCATTTAGGGAAAGTGCTCTGTAAAACAATGGCTGTGCATCATCAACTTAGGAAAAATGACTTTGCTCTTCATGAGGGAAAATGACTTTGCTCTTCATCATCCCCAACGAAAAAACCGTTGGATGATTAAGTAGTCCCCATGGTTTATTCCAGTATGCTGAACACTTCACCAGGTGAATCTCTGCTTGCTATGCAATCACTGGGCCCTTTTATTCTTCATAATGTCACAGAGGACCGAGATCAAATCGGTTGTACTACAGAGTTGGGACACACGAAAGCGGAAGGATATGGTCTGCTTATATTCTCTCCTGTCGATTTGCTCCTTGTTACTTCGAACAGGGATTAGAATTGGCCGTTGATGAATATGTGCATTCATTAAGCAGAATATCGAACGGAGAAAGGGAAATATTTCAGAGCTTATTACCGTTTTGCTTATTACCGTCATCCCTGGTGGTAGATAACTAGCCAGTTCTCTGAAAGTACTACTTGTGAAAACTGAAGGAGCAATTAGCATTTAAAAAGTCCAAAATAAAGGCTTTTGGTTTGGTACCTTTTTTTTTTTTTTACTTTACTTTGGTTGTACCTTTTAGAATTTAGTCTTGTGTTTAGTTACAGGCTGTGTACACCTTACAAATTTATTCTTATTTCTAAAAACTTTCAAATTTTATCTCCCCAATTGAATGTGTGTACCGTCTTTTTTTTTTGCCACTTAAGCCCTGTAATAGCAATATTTATAAAGGTGCAATGATTCAGTTTGCCTCGAAAAGTGAATTGGGGGGGTTCCACAGCATCCCCCCACAATGTCCATTGCAGGTTGTGCCCAGATTACTCATTGTCACTGTGAGACTTGCCACCTGGCTTTGAAATATCTCTCCGGGAACAAGCATGGTTCTCAAAACCTACATTAACCAATGGAGCCTCTTTATCCCAATTTAAGTTCCGGGGTGTGACATTTACTAAATGAGTGCCCTTATTGGCTGAAAGACATGACACTAGGGCATGTGATGGGATACTCTGACAGAAGGGGCTTAGTGTGGCGGATCGCTAAGCATTTCAAGTGTTTTTAAAATGGAAGAAAGCCCTAAAACATGTCCTTTGATGCAGCTAACACTCCTAATGAGAGGCATTGATTTCGCCGAATGACACCCTCTCTTTTTTAGGTTGACATCTTGTGTTTTGTTTCACTCCCGCCGAGTCGACTAGACACACAACCGCTTACCGTTTGAATTGGAATTACTTACCGACCAATTAGTCACAGCACTTGGGGGTAAATATGATGGAGTAAACTTTGGATCAAGCGCAGGCTGTTTTGTGTGCCATCAGCTGATTGGCCAGGGCTTCCCCGGCCTGCTATTTTAAGTTGGTCCGACATGTTGGCCTCAGGAACATTGTTTTGCTGCTGCGGGTGGGCTGTGTTCATGGACGTGTTGCCACTCGCCCCTGACGTCTCTTGGTGATCCCATTTTTAAATGGGATCATATGGAGTGGGCTCTCCGTGTCTACGTACAGCACTTTAACATGCACACGCATTTGAAAAGGCACCATCCAGGTGTTACTATCACCGTTGCTGTGAAAAAAAGAAAACGAGCTGTGCAAACCCAGCTCACACTATTTCAAAAACCCCTGGCTGGGAATTCAGAAATGCAAATGCCATAACCAAGTTTATTGGTGTTTTCATTGCTGCTTATCTACGGGTTGAGAAACAAGCAGTTTTTTTTAAAATGTCCCCTTAACTATTAACCGTACTGTGGCTTAAAAACCGAGGTACGTACCGAACCGTGACTTTTGTGAACCGTTACACCCTTAGCTCTGGTGCACCTTGAACAAAATGAACCAAGCCGAATGAAGGGCAAAAAACGTGGGTGCTTACAAACCTCTGCATTTCGCCAGCTTGTCTTGGACGACATGGACACACTGCTTTGTTCATGGCCGCACCACAAATCGAACCAATCTTCCAGGCTGCTTGTGCTTCCACTGCCTTGTGGAGGCATGACTCACAAACCTCTGCCTTCATTAAACACAGTGTCGCATTGGACAAAATATGTGACTAGTCCTGGTGTGACGACAGCCACTCCCACCCTGGTCTCCACAGGTGGCACACAGGGTACTTGAATAGGCCCCAACTCCAGCGTGATGTAATTAGACGGGCCCCGTGCTGACAAGTCATCTTCGCTAAACCCAAGCGATGACCCCCACTTGGGTTCTCTCCTCCCGGAGTCCCTTGGCCCGTTCTTCTCTTGTTGCTCTGTCTCTCTCCGTTTCTGTCACTGTCTCGCCGTGACCCTGGGGTCTGGTGGATGACTTGTTGTGGCGGCGGTGACATTTTGAAGAAACTGTTAAGTCTCTGGAATATATGTCCCGCGTCCTCATTGTGGACTGTGTGTGGGCGCGCTGGGTCACGGAGCAATATATGGCCGGGGTTTCAGCTATATCCTTTGGCCCTTCTCCATCACTTAAATGGCCCTGATTTATTAATGGCCCTTGACACATCCACGGAATATTGTCCTCCCGAAGAGTTTAGTGGATTGCATTCTCTGCGCCTTCCTCATTTCACCCTTTCTCTCCCCCTCTCCCCCTCCCCCCCTTTCCCCCCTCCTCCCTCCCTGCACCCCAACCCCCCCCACTCTGCACTGGAAGGCCTCATCATTTATGAGCCAGCAGGCGTGCTTTGTGATGTAAAACAGACCAGGTAGAGAAATGGACTCCAAGCCGGTGTCTATCCGATACAGTCAAACCCGTTTCTATAGGTTGTATTATATGCAATTAAACTGATTCTGACAGTGGATTAAAGCGTGGGGGTGGGGGAAACCTGTGTGAAACCATCGTCTACTGGCCAGTGTGGGCTACCCAGTGAAAGGTTCTGCAGATTCTACCACCCTGCGCGAGCCGTCTATCCTTCGGTGGAATGAGAGGTTCGGTGTTGCGAGCCGCTGGCTTTTTTAATTGTCGACCCTAGCAGACATATTCACGTTGGGATAATTGAAGTCAGGAGGATACAAAAATACGACTGGCGTGCTTTTAAATTCACATTCAAGCTGCAAGCGGTGCATGGTCCATGTATGATCTGGTTGCCTCACTACCTCCGTGATGAGGTCTTCCCCAGAGGTGACCCTCAATGGATTACTCTGCCGTGGCCCAAATGTACAATTGATCGTTTCCTTTTTTTTTTTCTTTTTTTTTTTTACAACAACCACTGTTTTTCTGGCTGCTGCTAATTAGAAAATCCCTTGACAGCCCTACCCAGATGGATTTCATACTTCATTTTCTTGTTTCCCGTGTGTGTGTGTGTGCGCAGTTTATTATTTTTTTTAAAACTAAACTTTTTTTTATTTTAATTAGTGCTGTCAAGCGATTAAAATATTTAATCGCATTAATGTCATAGTTAACTCACGATTAATCGCAAATCTTTTTTCTATGCTAAATATCCCTTGATTTCTTTGTCCCATTTATTGTTTTCATTTTAATGCTCCTATCAACATGGAGAAGTGCATCGGCTTGCCTTGTGCAAACTGTTTTTTTATTGATTGAACATTGGCATATACTGATCAAAACAGGACGGTGTGTGTGTGTGTGTGCATGCTGTCAGATAAACGCGTTATTAACGCAAACCAAATTTAACGGCGTTACATTTTTTATCGCGCGATTAACGCAATTATTTTATAAAAAAAAAAAAATATATATTTTTTTTTCTTTGGCTCAAAACAAAGAAGCAGTAGCCTGACTGCTATGTTCAAATGACATTTGTTCAAAGCAGTCGTTTAATTGCACTATAGGCTCTTTTTTTGTATCGTCCTGTTTTGATCAGTGTATATTTATATGTTATAAAATAAAAAATCATTTGCACAAGGCAAGCCGATGCACTTCACCATGTTGATAAGAGAATTAAAATGAGAAGAATTATGGGACAAGAAAATCAAGGGATATTTAGCATATAAAAATAATTCGCGATTAATTAGAGTTAACTATGACATTAATGCGATTAATCACGATTAAATATTTTAATCGCTTGACAGCTCTAATGTATGTATGTATGTATGTATGTATGTATGTATGTATGTATGTATAGCCATATGTATGCATTGCCATGCGTGGGGTGCTTTACTGTGCCGGTGTGATTATATCCCCCCTCATCCCTTTAAAAAGTTGTTTGATAGCAGGCATGCCCAGCATGCTGAAACAACGTGGCTGGTTACCATCGCTACTTTTCAGTCCAGCGTTCTTCCATTCATCCTTATTGTCCTGTTGACAATTCCTCCAGCAGGGGGGATGTGGGGCACACAGTGTAGGTGGGTGTTTGTGTGCGACTGGATCTGTTTACACACGTGCATGCTGGGCAGGCGGTAAGCCTCCTGCAGGGCTTGCTTAACTAAGAGTAATTGCTCCTAATCCACGTGCCAGGTGGAACACGGAGTGACACGGGGTGTGTGCACACACAACACGTGTGGGGGTGCAAATAGCTTCGCACAAACACTCGCCCCTCACCATCACAGTGGTGAGAATTAGCCCTGGGCCTGACTGCAAACTCGATAAGGCCATTTACTCCCCGACAACACACACATTTATCACTGCTGACACGCACACTGAGACACTCACGCGCACAGTAAGACACACACTCTCACTCTCACACACACTAAGACACTCTCGCACACGGAGATGCACTAACACACACACACAGCATTTGACCTTGACCACTAGCCGGGAGAATTGCTGTGTCCCCAATTCCTTTTGGAAAAGGAAAATAAAAAAAAAGTGCATTTATGCCGGTGGCCTTCAGGATGTCAAGGGAGATTGGTGTGTGTGTGTGTGTGTGGGTGTGCGCGCTTGTGAAGAGACGGTGCAATTGTGTGTGTGGAGGACATGCTTAATTACTCATCAGCTTCTCATCTCCACTGACATTCACCCGCCACACTCGCATCTGCCCTGGAGGCCGCTCTTCTGACAGTGATCCTGGCTCGCTCACTGTCGACCGCACACACGACTGAATCAAATGCCCTGCTACAAGACGGTCAGATACGTGTCCACCGTTAGCTCGTTTTCTTGCCCCAGTCATTGCCTTTCCTTTTTTTCTCCCTCCATTTCTCCTCTCCTTCTCTCTGAAGTTGTCTTTTCCATTTGCGTGGCATGTATATGGCGTGCATGCTACTCCTATGCCAATGGTGCAAACTCACTCCACACTCAACTTTGCCAATAAGTGTGTGTGTGGTTAATATCTCTAGTTTACAAGTAAACACCTATTCCAAACAACTTGAATAAACGTCTTAACCGACACAGCCTGTGGTGCGGTGGAGCACCATCACACGATCTTCTCCAGCGGTCTTGGACACACACAGAGCGGCGCCTGGGAGCCGTCCAGCTCTCCTCGCCAGAGTACATTTGCTGACTCGTCCCTTTCCCATGGTGGATGTGCATTATATTGCGATTTTTCTTTATACCGGTATTTTCGCAGAGGCAGAAAAGTGAGTAAAAACAAGTATTGAGCGCCTGGCATAGGTGGCCAGATGAGCTGCCCCGTCTTAGCTCCGGCTCTAATTGGGTTATTGTGTAGTGCCAGTGGGACAAAAGGAGCCACGCTCCCGGCTGTGACGCTCCCCAGGGGGCTGGCACCGTGTTGATGGTGTCTCGTCTAGCCCTGGATGTGCAGCTGGATGCTGTACGGCAGGAGGGGAAAGGCGGCATGTTCTCGGGCTCTTTCCCTTTCTCTCGCTCGCTAGCTCACTCACTCTTAGACACTACGTCATGCCATCTCCGGAATGACGAAAGTGACAAACGTCTGTTTCACAAAAGGACTGGGCGAACCAGGTGCTTGTTGGATCTTGGCACCATCTGCTTTGGAGACATGGTGGCATATGAAGGTGTTCCTAAACGGATGCCTACACTGTCTTTTCTCACCTGCGGTTGAGGAAACCCATTTGCCTTGGTCCACATTTTGAAAATTTTGATGGTTTTCGACAAAGCATGGTAACCTTCAAGTGGAAACGAGAAGGTTCAATGTTGCTTCCATTTTTCGACTTTATTTTTGTAGATGAAGTACACAATTGGGTGTGATGGGGACACAAAATGACAGACATAAATTGGTTGCCAGGAGATGAAGGTTTTTGGAGTATTTCACTTTGTTCATGCTTAGATGGACTACACCGATACATATCTGAAGTTCTATACGTATTTGAGTTAATACTAACATCGGGATGATTCACCTGCCATGTCTTTAAGGTGTAACGTCCAAGATATTGGCTGAAAACAAATAATGAAAACAAAAAGTAAAAATGCATAATTATCAACCGAATGTGAAGAAATAAGTTTTGTCGTCATGCCAAAGACGCTCGTTTAGCTTTCATATTTTTTTAAATGAGGCCTCAACTTTGTACGTGAAGAGGCAATTTCCGTCACGGCTGCGTCCAGCCTGCCCTGGATCCAACATGAGAGGACGTAAAGGCAGTGCTGCCTCGGGCGTAGTCTAACCTCTTGTCAGTCAAGTTGAACACGATGCAACTTCAACACAAACACACTAATTGAAAAACCCCTGTAGAAACCTCAGTCATGGAAAACACTTTCATATCCAATTGTCTGCTCCATGGGACGGTTTCAGATTTATGTGAGTCCAGCAATGGTTGTACTACTTTTGAATGCAGAACACTCGTCCCTTTGCTCTGAGTGGAAGCGATAACGTAAAACACAAAGCATCAAACCCTTTCAAGTTTCGAAAAAATACAAAAAAATAATTGTATGCAGTAGGTAAGTAGACAAAAATCATTACCATGTTAATCAGGCTTATCAAGGGCATTATGGCCTTGTTCAATTAATATAAATCATGATATTAATTCGCATACGCTCTTCTGTGTTATTGCAGTGCAGTAAGGGGTTAAGAAAATGTCATCTTAACACTCTGGAGACCAGTTTCCTTGACAACAGATGAAATATTTTTCATTGTATTATTGGCATGCCCTTAAAAAAATTCAGAATTTCCCACTTTGCTATGGTTGGCGGCCATAAACCTGATTGAACAATTCAGAAAAAAATCTGCATCTTTTTCTGACTTTGCTCGTCAGATGTATGAAACGCCCTATGGATGTACTGAAATTCATGCAGTGATGATCCGGACACACCCTCATGAACACAGCTAAGACGCATGTGTAGGGATCCTTCAGATTCTCCACGGGTCCGGTCCGAGCAAGAGGACTTTGAATGCAGCCGTCGGAGGCAATCCCCTCGATTCGTCCCATCGTTGATCTCTCCTTGGCCATCGCCTCTTCGGTGTCCTTAAAAAATGGCGAGATAACCCACACTGCTGTCAACGCTGAGCACCAGTGGCGTGCAATGTGTCGGCATTAGTAATATGAGACCGGCCGGCTGGTCCCCATCGCTCACAGGTAATGGCTTCGTGGTGGAGCTTTTCCCAGGGAGACAAATAAGCCGGTGTTGACCTTGGAGAAGACCCTATTGGACGAGGCGGTAAACATCCACTGTGGCGTCCGGTTTGGACTCCCCGCGGTCGCTCTTTGAGATGTCATGGTCTGAATCCGGGTAAGCCGGAGTAGGTGACACACGGGATGAAGAGAAAAATGTAAATAGGATGGAGAAGGAGAGGAAAGTATTGCAGGACCAAGCCCCTGCTGTAATGCTTAGTTTGTTTCACGGGTTTCAGCACCCACCTACGTCCCTAACCCCACTCACCCGACTATATTTACTATATTGTCAGTTGGAGTACGGCTCCCGAATGAGGGAGGCACTTAACATTTTGTTCGAGTAACCTTTTCTGCAACAATAACATAACAATGTGTTTGGCTCTTTTTATTTTATTTTGAGCTAACCAAGTTGAACTGTTGTTGAGCTTCTAGTCGAGTTGGCAAACATCTCTGGCTGATATACACTCTTCACCGTTTTATTAAATTATGCAGCCGCTAAACTCTGCACTTGACATGGGGAAATGAGCGCGCAATTTGTGTACTTGGGCATCACTGTGGAAGAGGCTGTGAACATCAGAAAGAAAATCTTTGGTTGACTTAAATTCGAAACTTATTCATCGACCAATAAATTGTTCGCTGCCGGTAAAGAGAATTTGATTAGGCCTAAGTGCACTCTACCTGGTGGCCTAAATATAAGGGATGTGTGGAGGAAGTTAACAGGTTTGTGATCCGTTGCTGGTCAGTGCGACTCTGTTACGGCAGAGTTTCGCTGTAAAGCGGGTAGCAGACCCAACGGCTCGGCATAGCAGAAGGGACAGCTCGCGTCGGGAGACTCGACTGTAGTTCTTGTTTTGGTGTTGACTATAACACGCTGCAATGGATGCTGCTGTGATGCATGCCATGGTGCCAGTTCAAATCCAGCTCGACTCGAGGGCTATCAAACACACAACACACAAGATGACGGAACATCCTAAAGCAGACATGAGCGATTACTTAATGATTACAGTTTAAAGATGATTAGCCAATTGTATGGTTGATTGTATAAGATGTGATAAGAAAATTATCTGGGAAAAGTTGACATTGTTTTTCATCCCTTTAACAAACTTTTGATTTTTTACATACTATCAAAGGAGAGGAGATGTTCAGTAAGTAAACCAAGCGGTATCAATAAGGTTGAAAGTGGTGAACAACATAGATTTTCTCCCATCACTACACCCGGACTGGTTCTGGGAGTCCAACAGGGTAGACTCATTAGATGTCCGGCCATGGGGTTCAAGTTGTTTCATAGGCCAGGCGTCGGGGTCCGCATTAACCTGGGGGTGTAAATGGAAAATTAGGGGCATCTGGTCCAACCTCCAATGATGGTTCAATAAGACCCTTTCTGGTGTGTGTGTGTGTGTGTGTGTGATCTTCTTGCGTGTGTGTGTTGGGTAATCTTCTTGCGTGTGTGTGTTGGGTAATCTTCTTGCAAAGTGCCCTAGAGAAACGCAGGTCATGTCACCACTTAAGAGCCTCCTGCATACAAGGAATGAGGCCTGCGTCTTCTGACCCGACTACGTCTCTACGCCTGAGAAAGACAACCGTTATCCAAGGCCTTAGTTCGGACAATGGAGGCGGGATTTCATCCTCTTGCCTTTAGCTGAAACCTGGCTCTCAGGTCTTGGCATATAAACACCGTCCCTTCAACGACCCACCCCATACAGACTTCCATATTCCTGCACATTCTTAAAACAATACCAAGGAGAGTAGTTCAACATCTCTAATACTTACCCTTACCATTTGCAATATGAGCCATACGCAAATAGTGCGAACCATCACTCCGCAACCCCCTTTATCCCGGTAGGGTACCTGGGCTTCACGCTGCTTTCGGCTGCCTAGTGCATTAAAAGTAGCACACACTCACACACGTTACAACAAACTGTCAGCTACTAGCCGCCCCGCGGGACCATGTTTCTAAGTGCCGTGGCAGGGGGGTCAGCGAAAGGGGAGGGGGGGCAAGACCATTCCAATCGGTTAAATGGAGTCCCTTTTTTGCTCGTTTTTTAATCTCCCTGATGGGTTCGCAACAAGACACCTTGCTGAAAACGAAATGCATATTGGAGCTTTTGCAAGCTTCTTGGTCCTTTCCTCCGTTTTGTAGTTAGTCATGTATTAGGACTGTGAAACAATTCAAAGTAAGAGTAAGCTATTTAATCACACGTCAGCCTTGTGATTAATTGTGAGTAAAAAACATTATTTTTGTGTGACTGTGTGGGGGGTTAAATCAAAATGTATTTGAGGTGGTAGGAAAACGAAAGAACAGTGACTTATTATTTAACCGATGAATGCATAAATGAGCACCGTAGTGTGAAAGGCAGGCCCATTTCAAAGAATTGTTTTACAATAAATCTATCACCTACTCTGTAACACGGGCTACAAGTCTTTTTTGTAGCCTAGATGGGTATTCAGTCAGCTGCTGACAGAACTCCAACCAGTTCATTGACTCTACTCTTTCCCTTCTGGTGGAATAAAAATGAGGAAATGCAATTTCAAAACAAGGTCAACAGAATGCAACCACAGTCCGGTGGGACCTATGCTTTAGGTGTACTGTGATTGAATTGTGTAACTGTTGACGCCCCTCAAGTTTGTCTGTGTGCGTCAAGTAGAGTGCCATGTTGTAAAACTGACCGGAAATCAAATCAAGGAAAGAAAAATAGCAACCTCACTCCTTGACTCGGCTTCTCTCTTAAGACGTATTCCAGCAGCGTTGGAACAAACCCTTGTAATCACCATAGCCTTTGTGAAACACTTATCAGTGTGTCTTTTTATTAGACGTAGGCATGACGCTGGCTCACTGTCGTTGTCTGTGGTCTCCAGGATCCTCTCCTCTCCCTTTTGTCTCTCTTCCGCCTCCTCCCTCTGTCTTCCTGTCTATTCTTTGACTTTCAGGCACTTGACTTTTGAAAATTGCATTTTCACCGTTTATATCTTGTGTGTTTTGAAACCCTTCCCGTCAGCTCGCCTCTCCTCCACGGCCACAGTGTAAGCGATGGACATCTGGGCGGGGCGCCAGTGGCTTGTGTCGCGGGATGAAAGGGGTGGCTGGGTGCAGGGGCCAGTGAGTCAGGAGAGCGAGGGGATGTGAGCGACCGAGGGAGGGAGTGAATGACTGCCTGACCCTTTTTCGTTTTGGAGAAGATGAGCTTGAAAGTTTGACGCTTGGCCGTGTCAGAGGGTGCAGTGGCTTGGCTCTATGTGCCGGCTCCAACAACCTCCCCCTCCCCTCCCTGTTCTGAAGAGGACCCTGCTGGCTTTGTCATTCTCCACCGGCACTCTGGGTGTCTGGGAGTGTGCTCGCGGTGGGCCCCTGGGAAGAACCTCGCTCGCACTCTCTCTGAACCCCTCCTCCTATAGTCTCGCTTACACCTCGATGCTTCTGCGTTTCCGCTATAGCACCATTTCCATCCCTGAGATTTTTGTCCTGCCGTTAAGTACAACGCCACAGCCGCACACAATACCTTCATAAAACACCTCCAGTGCTACACATCAATTCCGAGAGAAGTCCCACTTCTACGACTACTATGAATCTAACACGATGACCTCGTAAATCTCCCCAACTACACTTAATAGTTACTGCACACTTGACACTACATGAAAAAGCAGCTGCTACTACTACTACACACGAGTCCCGACTACCAATACGACTACTACTTCAAAACCTACCTGTCTCCCCCGTCCACAAGCACCCGCACTTTGGCTACAACTTTGTTTTCACTTTAGTTTGCGCCGACCACATTCATCACACACAGAGAGGGCCAGATTCTGGTCTGGTAATAGCCAGGCTAGTACACCAGGGAAGATGTGCAGGATTCCATCGCTGGAGGTCTTGGTTCTCTGTGGATGCAGTCTCTCCTCCTCCTCCCCGCTCTGCCATCTCCAACCCTCCAGCCTATCAAAGCAGACCGGCGCCCTGCTCCCAGCAGGGGGACTGTTGTGATGGTTCTCCCCCACCGAGGTGTGCACACGGCTTGGGTTTCGGCCCAGGGCAAGGGCTGGAGGCTTCAGAGGGCAGGTGGGGAAGGGTTTGTGTCCATCGCACTGAACAAAAACACCGGGCTCTCAGGTTGGTTCCCGTAAAACCCTTTGGAAGGGATCAGAAGTAGATTTTAAGATATTTGAAGATATCTCTTGCCTCCCTCCGACACGTAACCTGTCACCCACGCAGGGGAAGGCAGGAAACGCCGCCTCCTGTGAATAAATATCGCCACTTTTGCCCGTATTACCCATATCACCTTCCCACATCTATTCGTGATATATTTATATCTGCCTGTACTTTATCTCTCGGCGCTACTTTTTTCAGGTAGCCCCCCCCCCCCCCCCCCCATCTATTTCTCCTCCTCCCTGTGCGTTTCATTTTCCCACTTTTTTTAAATTCTTCTCTCTACTGCAAGATGGGGTTGCTGCCGGAGACCTCTCTGGGCTCGCTCTGCTGTCCTGTAACTTCTTACCCTCCCTCCCCCCCTCCCTGACAGAAGGCAGGGCCATTCGGCACAGAGCAGAGGTCTTGGGGTTGTAGTGGGGTGGGTAGGGAAGGCACAGCTGGCCAATCCCACCCTGATTTATAAAAGTCCCCTTGCCAGGCTGTTCTCAGACGCCATCCCTCTCCCCTCCCCATTCTGCCCGCCCGCCCGCTCTTGGCTGTTACTTACCGCCAGCTGAGACAGGGCTGTTTGTATTTCTCCTGGCGGTGCGTAATGAAACAGCTCTGCTCCGTAATGTATCTCAGACGCTCCCCCAATAGCCGATGTCTGTCTTTGTATCCACCCCGGCGCCCACTCTCGCACTCTGTGTGTTAACTGTCGAAAGGGAGCTGAAGCAATGCCGGTTTGGAGGATGTATATTTATAAAAGCCCCGCTGCTGTTGCTGCTGCCGACCCCTCCTAATGTTACAAGATGCAGCCTGTGTGTTTTTGTTGTTTATTTTTGTTCCCGGCCCGCTTTAGAGTTTCTTTAAGCATACTCCTTTTGCTGAAAGTATATCCCCCCCCCGGATTGCTGATGTTTTGCACCTTTTTGCCTTTTCTCCCGGCCTCTGCCAACAATATCGCACCGTAAAAATATGAAACCCGATTTTTAGCATTGGTGGTTCTGACGGCTGAATTTACCGGGCAGGTTGTGGCTCAGGAGGTAGCGGATTTGCTGGTAACCGGAAGGTTACCCTCAGCAAGACCCCTAACCCTAAATCATCTGACGAGCTGGCTGTCGTCTTGCATGGCTGACACCACCGTCGATGTGTGAATGTTTGCATGAATGGGTGAATATTAGGCAGAATTGTTACGCGCTTCAAGTGGCCAGTGGTTAGAAAAGCGCTGTATAATGTAATCCATTTCCCATATTGCATCGTAACATTTTTACTGGTTGTTCTTAACTGTATTCCTCACTCTTCGTCTCTGTTTTTAACCCGTGCAGTCCAGTATCAGATGGAGATGATGCGATCCCTGCGCCACGTCAACATCGACCATCTGCACGTGGGCTGGTACCAGTCCACCTTCTACGGCTCCTTCGTCAGCCGCGCGCTGCTCGACTCCCAGTTCAGCTACCAGCACGCCATCGAGGAGTCTGTGGTGCTCATCTACGGTAAGAGACAAAAAAAACAACACTAGCTGCACTTTAAAACTAGTTAAAAAACTGTTTTTATTCCAGGATAGGATAATCAGCTGCATGTACTTCAACGCACATTTCCTAAACAAACACAAGAAAAACCTTTGGATGTTAAACGCATATTTTCTACACAAACACAAGAAACTTACTTGGATGCTCAACACACATTTTCTGCACATTTGAAACACACTTTTTCTACAACACGAGAAAAGCATTTTGATGATGAACGTACAACTTCTGCACAAACGCAAGGAACGCATTTTGATGGTCAACGTGCATTTTCTTTACAAACATAAACATATTTTGATCCTAAACGCATCGTCCACAAACACAAAGAGCTCTGAGTTGGCAGCGCTCATTTGGCAGCACGTAGCCCACCAACTTAGCATCGGGAGACCGCATCGCCGTCAGGTTAGTGACGCACGCGGCAGCTGGCCTCGCACGCCACCCAAGTTCCCAACTTTGAGGCACTTGGGAGATTCAAAGTGAGGCTCGCCACCCCCCCCCCGCCATTATCACCTTTACTACCTCCACGGATAATGACACTTTACACAGCTACACTCATGACTCGGCATTAAAAAAAAAAATCCTTTCTTGGCGTTTCGACAGAAGAGAAATGTATCTGACCTTAGCTTACGCCGGAGGCACGGATGTGGATCAATGGGTCCCCGGAAAGGATGTTTCTCTGAGCAAATAGTCGATTTGCCGTCGCTTGTGTAAATCTTCCCCCTCACCCCCCTGCATAATTTCCAGGAGCACTGCGAACGCTGTGGGCCGCCCCCCACACATTATGTACACCTATCAGGACGCGCCATCGAGCCGTTTACTAATGACGGCTCCCAACGCAGAGAAGGTCCAAGTTGGAGCTCATTTCCAGAGCCGTGTCAAGATGGAGAATGATCCGCTCAGTCGTTACAATCACACTAGAGGAACATGGATTCGAGTTAAGGCCCCAAACAGAAGTGACCGTCGAGAAACGTTGCTCCAAACTCCCAAATGTTGCAGCTTATGGCTCGGCTTCTGTCAAAATGACTATTAAATTCATTGACACTGCTGTGCTAAAAAAATAAGGATGTGGTGTCTAATACCCAATCACGCCGATAATAAAGTCATACGCACTCAACATAATCAGAGTATCTTTGAGTAGGACGGTCATCAATGAGTCACGCCATGCCTCAGTTTGTTCCCTTGGGGATTTATGGTTCAATGTTATGAAAATGTAGGAGGACTTGTGTGTAACTGTGTATAACAAAACAATGGAAAGATGCTGAGACAAACCACGAGGCTCGTTTAAAGAAGTGTGTGCAGGTTTTACTTCAGGTCTTGTCCTGTGCTTTGACAAGATGGATGGGGCTGCCATGTGCGCCAAGGTTTAGCGCAGTTCAACAACAAAAGACAACATACAGCCGTGACAGCACAGAACGTATGATGTCCCTGGTGGGAGTGCTCTAATTGAATCCAAGAGACACACTTGGGCTCTAGTTAAGAACAGATTTGAACGTATGGGGGTGCTTCAAATTATCATTCAACTAAAAAGCTGCATTGTGCAAACTTTCAATGAAATTGTACCGCAGCACTAGCGCTATTCAAGAGCATTAAAAGGGGGGTGACAGTGCGCAGCGTTAAGACTGAGTTGACGTGCAATCTGTTTAATAAAGGAATGCAAGCTCTATCGTGATTAGCATCTTGCTATCTCAGCAACATGTATGCAGTACTAGACACAAAGTACAGAATCTGATGGATCGCTTATCTGAAAATGTAAATGACTAAATGATTACTTGAAATTCAAAACACATGTAACGTGTTATTCGATTTTACAAAGTTGGCCGAATCATCCCAACCTCTGGTTAAATCATGCCTGATGAAAGACCTGGACTTTAAACGTTAATTATTTTGTGAAGTCCAATTTCAGGTCAGTGCTCAGAGACTCACTGACTTGAAAGGGGAGTCTGTCATTAAAGTGAACCCATATGTTTATCTGCTCTCCCCACACCCAGGGAGCCGGCATCCACAAGTATCAAAGAGCTGCGAGAATTGCTTTTAAACTGCACGTCGTTGAACTCCCTGCCAAGTGTCCTGACCCCCCCCCCCCCCCCCCAAACTCCCCAACGGCTAACCCTCCACTGTAGGACCGCTTGGCCTTATCGTTTCATGTTGCTCCGACCGTTCCCTTCCATGAGAGGGCCGGGGCACTTCTCCATCGGCTTAAGAGTTATGGACCCCTGTGATCGGGTCTCTCGGAGCCGTAGGACGGCCCTCCAGTCCGTCACTCTGACCGCTCAGCGGACCGGTCCGGCGTTCATCTTTAAAAGAGCGCCTGTTAACGCTGATCAATAAGGCAGCCCCTTAATGGATCTCAGGGACACGCAGGAATTGACGTTATCTCAGTTGGAAGACTGAGCGAGAAGGAATTGACATTATCTCCGACTGAAGACTGAGTGGAAAAGGAATAGATTTTTTTTATTTTCTCGCGCTCACTTCGTCATGGGCTCGCCGGTCATTTTACTGATATGAATCGATCAATCAGGAGGCCCGCCGGCGAGCCAATGGTCTCCTCCTGTTTACATCTAAGGATCAGGAGAGTGGATTGTTAATCCGATGGGTCGGTCAGGGTTGCCATGACAACGGTTATGTTATGAGTGGTTCAACAGTTGAAATGACTCCATTGGAAGCAGTGAGTGCTCACTTGTGGTGACATTAAGAAACCCATTCCCCGCATACAACACGGATAACTAGGGTGCTGCGCAATGCTAAGTACTATTTTTAGAATGTTCAACACACAATAAGTGCGTACCTTACGTGCCAGGACGTACAACATACAATGTGCGTGCATTAAGTGCCAGGACGTACAACATACATTCAGTATGTCAATTGTATGTTGGGGGGTTTTGGGGGTAAGGGGGGAGGCTATTCAGAGTCTAGGTGAGGTCTGAATAAGAGTTAAATGACCACAATATTGTGGACCTCTGGCAGAAGCCACTGCAGACATGCATATTCCTGTAGTGATCTGCAAAGTGGCCAGGGTCCTTTCATACATGTGAAGCCTACACGCGGCTGCCTGATCCCAGTCCCACTCAATTTGCTGCGTCGGCATGGTAAAACATGATTTGCAAGCATATATAAAGGGCTTACGGAATATTGCAGTGACTGCGACAGATGGGTGCTCATATGCAGAACAGTACCTCAAAGTAAAACGGGAGGCACCGCAGAAGATTTGGAGATTGGTAGGAGGAAGGGAAGTCTCCTCACCCACATCACTGCAAACACTTCTAACAAGTGATAAGTTAGTAGTAGTAAGTTAAGGTTCAACATTGCGCAATAATTAGAGAAGAGATATTGTACTTTATTAATCCCAGATGTCAAACATAAGGAATAGGCGGCACTGGCAAAGGAAGCAGAGCGGGTTGACTGCCAATCGGAAGGTTGCTAGTTCGATCCCCGGCTCCTCCATGAGTGTTGAGGTGTCCCGGAGCAAGACGCCTCACCCTAACTGCTCCCGACGAGCTGGCTGTCGCCTTGCATGGCTGACACTGCAGAGCCAGACTGTTCTTATTATGAAGCTCTGGGAGCAGAAGGTCCTGAGACTGGGTGGCAGTAGACTGGTTTTACTTTTGTGCCCAACCATGGCGAAATATTTCATTGCAGCCTCCAAGTACATCCCAGCCCGCTCACTATTCAAATGACTTCTATTCAAACCGCGGATGGGAAAGGGGTCTGCGGGACAGACATCAGCTCAAAGACCCTTATTTTGCTGAAGTCTTTGTTTGTTTCTTTTTTTATATTCCAAACAAATGCAACAATGCTTTTCTTCAGCTTTCAATTTTGTCTTTTAATAAAGAAATGCACTTCTTTAACGCAGAGCCCAGTACGGGTTGACTACATACAGGTTCTGTTGGGCATACTAAACCAAAATTGGTTCTAACATAATGTTCATTTTACGGAGACGAAATAGCTGCTTACGAAAGTTAAATAGTCCTATATTTGGTTCTTGCTCACACAGAAGACGTAAGCAGTATGTAAACAGTAGGCGTCAAACATAACAATATTAGGCAAGATTCATAGCCCCGTGAACCCCGAGTCGCACTGTAACCTTTCGAAGAACCCTCGTACTCTGGGGGCTTTCGAAAAACGTCTATCCATAGTCACGGTGGGTAGTCCTTATGTTGACAAGATTTGATCGAAAAAATATGAACCAAGGCATAGCCAGTTCAATCAAATATAACATGGTTGCCTGTTCATGTTTTTGTTAAATTACAAAAGAAAAGAATGAAATGTCTCTAACTGGGTGTGATTAGACTTTGTTAGAACATCGAGTCAGAATTAACCCGATACGTGACCAATCAACGGCGGATGATAAAAAAGCGAATCCTGTTGCGTAATCATTTAGATAATGTCAACAACACTTTCAATAGTCATAAGAGCGTCTCGACAGCACCCAAAGGAGTGACGAGATTGACCCAAACCATGCTACACACTCAATGCACACAAACTTTGTCCAACACCAGAGGGAATTTCCAAAATGTCAACCACAAGGGATGATTCCTCTCGTTGTAATGAGATGTCCTTGTGGAGATAGTGCCAATACTTGGTAAAACACATCTCCTGGAAGCATTCTCCGAGAGCCAATTTTTCCAGTAGCCTACCATGTAAGCCAGGGGTCAGCAAACTTTTCCAGTTTGACATTTTCTCGCTAATGAGTGCGTCTTAAGCAACAATATATTAAATATGAAGCTGAATTATGACACAGCGACCAAAACAATTCCAGAAAACCTGGAATTTGGTTGTTATACTTGCAACATGGGCTTACAAATTATAATGACATATGTCCCATCTTAAAATATATAAAAATATTTTCTTCTCTATTACTCACAACATAGGTTTAAAACTATTAATTGATCCCATCTCAGAACACTGGTTTCTGGAACTAATCTAAGCATATTTGCACTGGGAGGAAATGCCCAAAACAGAATAAAGGGCAAAAAAAAATTGGTAGTAATGATTATGCTGCTGCATTTTGCTGTGATTTTTTTTAATAATACAATTAAAAAATACGTTTATTTTTTTCATTTATTTTTCAAGTGTGGCAATGATTACGCTGCCCCGTGCCAGTGGTGGCACACGTGCCTAGGGATGCCGAGCCCTAATGTAGGCTTTATGCTAACAATCCCCCCCCCACTGTGCAAACAATTTAAGTTCCATCGACTCGCCACACACCCTCTGAGCCAGCCAGGCTTGGTGTAATTAGTTTAGCCTTACTTGAAAAGCAGTCCTCAGTGGCAGCCTTTCTAAACTAGCTTCCGTCTAATAAACCTAAGCAAGTATTGGCGTATTAATGGGAAAGAAGGATTTTCCCTCGATCTCGTAAGATTTACAGTGATCCATGCACAGGGTTTCAAACTACCCCTAATGGTTGATATACCGCCTTGCTCACTGTTTCTTTGAAGGCTTGATGAGGCTTATCATGTCACCCAGGCACATCCATTTTATATGCAGGTGTTCCATCAAGGAAAAAGTCATTTACTAAATTTTCCCTTTGTGTCCTGCCATCGTCCTGGCTAAGGAGGTTTGATACCTCTGTCGTCAACACTCCCAGGAAGACAATTGGGACTCTGCGGCGGGAAGTTTTGATTGGCGGAGCGGTGCCAGTGCGTATCTAATGCGTGGGCGGGCCAACGTATTGGAGGGATGGGGGGGCAGTGATTCAATGCTAGTGGGGCTGCACTCGGACTGTTCTGAGACCTGTGCCTAATGAGAACGTCAGTGTTCTGGAGCCGGCCGTGTTAATTAAAACAACTGAATTTATTTCAGTTAATTTTAGATGGGCTAGACTAGTATTAGGCTGGTATTTTTAGTGTACCTGAATTCTTTTTTTGATCCATTGTCATTGTAGATATGTTCACCTCCATCGCTCAGACACGGGGACAGAGACAGACCATACATCCAATTGCAGAGAACAATTTTTTTTTATCTATCTACATAATAGAGAACTTTTTGATGGAGCTTTGGTAATTAATTTCAGTTGGCGCACGAGGGAGAATTGGACTGGTGGCAGTTGTTCCATTATGATAGCTGTCGTTGTTATTGACCGTCTCCTATCCTTTTTCTCCCGGGTTCCAAGGAGGAATCATAATTCATTCCAAGAAGTTCATCCATCCAGTCTGGATGTAGGCCCTCGGTTTCTTCATTGTTCTGATTGCGGTCTGCGAGCTCTGAGACCAGCCATACAATCCGAGTCCAAAACATGATGAATTGGAACCGAATGCTGTTAAACCAACGCTGTTAGAACAGAAAAATAATCGATGCTACTTCTTTTTGGGTTTCGGAACTTAAAGTGCAAGTGAACCCTGTTTCGGCTCAGAGTCAAACATCGATTTGTGCCGACGGTTCTTAGGGGGAACATGTTGTCCCATTTGTAAGACCGACGGTGACTTTGGGATACTTGATTGTTTTAAGGCGGGGCCTTCATTGTGTATTAGCGTTATCAATTATGGCGAGTGAAGTTGTACGTAGCAAACAAGTGTTAACGTCCACCACACTCCACTGTGGCGTTGGCGTACATCGTGAGGTGGACGCGAAACTATTTATATAGTGCCTTTAGTGCAAAAGCAATACATGCAATACATGGTTCTTAACATAGAATAAAAATGATTTTGGGTACCCCATCCTTTAAATCCATCTTAAAGAGATGGTTGATTTGAAATGCATGATTTATGCAAGGGACTGGTTCATAGTTCTTAAACAATACACTATAAAGTGTTGTATACAATAAAGCAGATCAGCGTGAAACCACAAGCCATCTCCTATATTATATCCAGATGCATCACGCCGGTCTACCGTTATTCACAACGACAAGAAAATAAAAGCCTGGCTGGCCACCAACATACCAAACGCATGTCTCCCATCGCTAGATAAGGCCACATTGCTGGATAAGCGCAGAGGTTTCCACAGAAACATAGACCTAGTGCACATGATCTAGTGAGTGTGTGTGACTCGTGTATCCTGGAGCAAGGTTACGGTTTGAATGTAAATGTAGTCTCACACATCCCCAGCTACCGTCATCATCGAATCATATCGAATGCATGTTGGTAGCTAAGCCGAGTTTGTGTGTCTGTGTGTGTCTAGTGACATTCCTTAACCTTTGATTTAAATGCCTCTTCCTCCCTCTCTCTCTCCGTTTCCTAGACCCTATTAAAACGGCGCAGGGCTCACTCTCCCTCAAGGCCTACAGGTTGACTCCAGAACTCATGGAAATCTGCAAGGAGAAAGACTTCACACCCGAAGCGTAAGAGACACACACACTCGCGCACGCACACAGGATATCCATGAACACACAACCCCACAGCCTGTGCACGTTCAAATGGCTCCTGCTTATTCAAAAGGATGCAAATGTATTTTGTATCTGCAGGGGTGGCAGTTGCAGATAGACGCAGAGGATGATTTATCAGCATGTCCTTGCCTCTCGCACAAATGTACCATGTTTACGTTCTACATGACCCCAGGTTTATTGTAATTGCTTTTAAATTACAGCTGAAAATGAACGTAATGAGGGAGGAAGGGGGGGAGGTTGTAGGTTGCTCCGAGTAATCCAAGAGCACAAATTAGCACAAACAACTGGGCCATTAACACACGCTTGCACACTCACTCGCACAATCACTCTTTTCTTTACTCACTCCTTTCTTCACTCAGTCACTCCTTCCTTCACTTACTCCGTCCTTCCTTCACTCCTTCACTCCTACTGTTGCGAGCCTCTGGCCCCTACTGTATCAAATTGCCATAAATTGAGAACTCCAGACGTGTAATTTGGAACCGCTTACAAGTTTCCATTCTATCCTTTTCAATTTCCTCCCCCCCCCCCCCCCCCCCCCCCCCCCCTCTCTCTGCTCACACGCAGACACACACACACATATTTTGGCCGGCCGGTCATTTATTTGAGCCAGTATGTTTTGGCCAGGAGGCAGGATGCTACTCGTTTCAGTTGCTTTCCATCAGTCCCCATGACGTGTACCGCTGGAGTCTGCGGCCGTCCGCGTGACAATCACATGATGGAGAACGGGCGGCCACCGCTGCTGGCCGCAGAACGCCAGCCAGCCAATCCTTAACCACCCTTCGTCCCCCCTTCTTTGACCGCCAGACAAGCAAATCTGAATATTGATGTTGATCTGTTTGTGGCGGTCAGGGATTTAATAAACTGAGATCTGTAAAAGCCCAGGCGGGTGAGATTGGTGAAGTACTCAGGTAACAATGAAAGGGGCCCGAGGGCGGCTTTCATGCGGCTTCTCGTGAATGCACCTCCGCTTTCCTTTTTCCTCCCTTCCTCTTTCATAAGAAAAAGAGCGAAATAATGAGCGTTGAATGGACGCATTTCTTTGAAGCGCGCTCTCGCCCACCGCCGCCGCGCCGCGCTCCTGCCGTTGGCAGCCAACGACGTCCGTCGCGTTACACGATCTGAGGCATCAAATTAGGACGGGCCTGTGGAGTCGACCATGGCGCTGCCCCTGCGGGGGACCCGACCCGGAACAGAGCGCCACGCTAAGTGTGCCGCCGCCGCCGCCGCCTATTATGCGTATGAGTGATGCGCTCCGCCCCCCGTTCTGGGCAGGCCTCCTTGTTTAGCCCGGCTAAACCCTTTGTGTGACGCTCAAGAGCCGCTATATCCGCAGCGTGTCGTGGGCGGGAGTTTTGTCGGCATGCATGACCGGCATTGTGGTTTTCTTTTTATTGTATGGATTTCTCCGTACAGTACTTGACGTTAGACTCTGACTCACTGCTGCTGGTCATGGGCTGAAGACTCCCCCTCCCCTCCCCCCCCGCCCCCTGCTCACTGTGACTACAATCCCGCCACCCCCGTTTCCGTTCCTGTAAATGTGGCCATCAGCTTAATGGACTGTCGGTTTGCGAGTACGGATCGGCGTGCGCCATGACGACACTAGAAGTGGTACCAATCTGTTTCTGCAAAGCGCCTCCTTAAACCCATCATATAAACTTCTTCCTTTCAGACAATGTACATTAATGCAATGAGTCTATCGATCTCGTACAGAGTGATAACGGCAGCAAAGGGCTTAAACAAGCGCTGGCTGGAAGCGTGTGTACTCAGTGTGCACAGATGGCAAAACAAAATGGCAGAAAATACACACAAACGAGCCAGTCCATCAATGGTATTGAATTCATGCGCGACGTTGAACAAACTTTAAATTCCGCTATTAGTTGGTTAAGAGGCCAGTGCCAAAGCCCTGTGTCACATCTCTCCGGAGCTTTCTTCGTCAGCGCTTTACAACACGCGTCTAAATAACTGGCTCTTTGAAAAGGATTTATCCCTGTTTACCTACAAATCCACATTTAATTAATGTTGAACAAATAGAAACCCTGTTTCAATTCATTGTAATCTCAATAATTCTTACTCTGCTTGAATATTGTTGACTTACGCCACCCCTGAGACAAGACATAGATAAATCCTTTTTATTTCTCCATTTGACCAAAACTCACCATGTCCTATTGGGGAAAAAAAAAATTGGTAGAACTTTAAAAGTATCATGAAGAACGGACCCCCTCAGCTAAAACCCCTTAGGCCAGCTCCTGCTGCGACTGCATCTCAAAACCTCCTCTTCAAAACAAAAGTGAAGGGGAGTATAGAAATATATTTGCAACCAGAGACCGCAGCAGCTCCGGGAGAAGTGGATTGGGTTTCTGGGAAACACTATCATTTCTCCAGAACTCATCATAGTGATTTTAATCTGATGCCTGGGGTATGACGAAGACCAGTCTCAGCTGTCGCTCTGACCAACCTCCAGTGGATCCAAATGGAAACGTTGAATTGTCTGCATCCCTTAATCATATCCATCTCAATCCCCAGTGACTTAAACCCAACGTGGTATACCGTCTCACTCCTGTGGCGCCATCACTCCTCCCTCATCTAATCCGTCTCTCCTCCTCCTCCTCCTCCTCCTTCCTCTTCCTTCCCCCAGCCTGAAGAAGGCCAACATCGGATTCGAGCACATGTTCGAGGAGGTGCCCATCGTGATCAAGAACTCCCACCTCATCAGCGTGCTGATGTGGGAGCTGGAGGACAAGTCGACGGTGGCGGACAAACACGAGCTGCTCAACCTCTCCAGCAGGTCAGACCCCACACCATCGTGATGTCAAAAGCCTCCCACTACATAGTGTGAGCTCTTGCCTGTGTATGCATGTGCATCGTAATATGATTATACTTTCATCTCTATCTAAACGAAAAAAGTTTTTATCAAAGTCTATAAATAATAATTGGGGAATCGTGGTTTAGGTCATTCTTTCATATAATTAAACAATTAATAATGTTTTTTGTTTTACGATAAATTGCTCAAATAGTGCATTTCTACAATAGGCTTTGGTAGGCATTGCTGAATAACGGGGTCAGCTTTTCTATTCTCTTATTGGAAAATTGGCGCATAAATCCCAACAGTTATACAACAGTTACTTTTAGAAAAGGTGGAAAATCGCCTCAAACACATTAAGACCACGTTTGCAACAATGTATTGCAAATGGTTTTATTTGTCTTCTGAAAGCGGCTTGAGTGTCCACATGGGTACGGTTTACCTCACCAGGGTTCGTATAACTCAGTATTGTGATGCCAGTACAGTAAATGACACCAATCTGGCATCCTAGGAGGTTTATTTAAAACGCGTTGCCTGAAACCCTGTATCTTTCGCTCTTAAACGCAGGAATAACAACCACCAAAAATGCTCATTACCACTGGTGAATCTAGCCGGGAGAATCAATGCAATATCCAGGCGGAGTAAACACTGTCAAAAGATCATGCCTACCAAAATAACACTTGCAAAATACCAAACATTGCACTCCATCATTGTATAAAATATTCCAGAAGTTGAAGATGCAGGCATTGGGTGTTCAAAAAATACTTTAAATTGTCACACTGACTGTCAATCACAAATATGCAAACGGATAATCGAACAAAAGGGGAAGATGGATGTACATGTTATCGAAATAACATCGACAACAGCATCGTGGTTCCCCCCCTCCCCCTTTAGCCTCTTATCGTGAGTCCCTGGGGGAACACATCAGTAATAATTGAAAGCCATAAACCGTGAGATAGGGGCAACAGCTGTGAAGACGCCAGTTGCAAAGTTTCCACGGGAACAGGTGTGAAGAAATTAGCCGCCGCCACCCGAGGTGCCAAAACGCACGTTGCTAATGTGCGAAAGACGACCGCTGTGAGCGACACTCTATCGCGCGGAGCTGTAGAGCCACGTGTTGAGTGTATGCTCTCTCCGACGCCAAGTCAGCCAACCCAGCAGGCCTGCCGTTCTTCTTCCAGACGCTTTTGTCCAACGAGATCTTGCCCGGCACGTGCCAAACGAAGGAAGGACCCGGTGAATTGTCACAAACCCACCGAGCTCACAAACACAGCCAGCGTCCGCTGTGCCCCTGCGCTACGTTACCATCCGTCGTCCAGATGAATCACTCGCCGCCTTGTTCTTGATGTTTTTTGGGATGCAGCCCAAATGGAGGCCCGTGCGCTCCCTGTAGATTTCCCTGCTTGACTGCCAGATGTCTGCGCAAGATGAAATTGTTTCCCCCAAAAGTTGTCAGATTGCATAGCTGCCGCCCCGGTCTCGTATTGGACGCCCCAGTCTTCCTCTCCTCCTCCTCGTCTCTGGGAGAAGGCAGCAAATGGGTTTTATTTAATGTTTTTCCCTTTGTCTCATTTTCCAATCTTGGGCGTCATTTGTCAACGTCACTCATCTCTCAGGCGGAGGAAATGCAGTTCCACTCCACAACGCCGGCTTGTTCTGACGATAGATGATGATGTTGATCAGGGTGATGGATTGCATGAATGGAAATTCATTTATTCAAGCCTTTTCCGTGTGTGTGTTGGGTTGTGCGTTAAACGCTTAACTGCATTTTCTTTAGGTTATAGAGATAAACTACCACATATCACTACTCTTTGGTGTTTTTTGGTAAATCACAATTGTAAGAAAGTGTTTGAATTTCCAAAACGACAACACAACGTTTGCAACCCTGTCGGCAGCCTTCATATTGTAACGTTTTTCTAGATGCATGCATGTATGTATGTACCTTATATCTTGGGACCCGCTTGGATCCAGTGAAAGTGGTTAGTGGTCCACTGAAGTGCTTGTTTACAGTCTAGTACCAAGTGTGGAAGTGTGCTTTAAACGATTGGTGTTCGCACCTTTGCGTCAAAGCCTTGTTATCAGTGCACCTCCAATTGAGGCAGGTATACAGCAGATCAATCGCAGGCCCTGACCTTTCTGCTTTATCGTTACAAGTTGTGTTGGCTGTTGGTCATGGCTCTGCTCCTATCTGTAGCACAGTGCATGGACTGCCTGTTATAGCTAGATATTCGTAGGTCCTAGCATTCACTAAACTTGATTGAGAAAACGAAATTGCTTAAACTATAACCAAACACTATTAAACACTAATTAAATGTAAATGTATTGTAAAAAATGTGACTGCATTGTGACAACAATACGTTCAATATACAAACTCATAACATGGATTATCTATCAATTAATTTCTGTCCCTAGACATGTGGGACATGGTAGCTTAGTACATGTAGTTGGTGCCCCCTTAAAACTTTGACGCTGCGACATGAGTTGGCACACCCACATGAGCCACATGAGAGCCACTGGGCTATCAGGTCTGTAAGCTGGATATTCCTTCATATTTGTCCGTTTGTAACCTGGAGGGGGCATGCAATACCTTTAGCCAAACAGGAATTACAAGCACCTTGCGGGGTCGCTTCTGTTTTTTAGAAGACTAATGTCAATTTGCAAGCACTTTGAGAGAATAATCTTAAACGGTGGACCTCCGCTCCCAAAAGCTTTGGCAGGAAAGTGGAGCCCTAATCTGCTGCCATCAGGTCGTTTGTATCCCTGACCAGAGCTTTTTGTTTATTGTGCGATACAGCGAAAGAGAAAACCGTCTGCAATTGTCCCGAGGTATTAGTGATTTTTGAGGGGATTTCTCCAGTGGTGCAAGCAGCAGAGAGAGAGAATTGGGTTGAGTAGATGTTTGATGCCCGAGCCCTTAACCACAATGGATCACCACCATTTGTAAGGCGGCCTACCGTGTAAACAAGGACCCGAAGAATTGACTAGAGGTTTGTTACAGTGGGGTGTCAGCACGCGTGTTAATAAATAAAGATTGTCACTCTTCCAGTTCCTGTGAGTAAAATGGAGACCAGGTTCGATTTTACTAGGCAGAGGGTCGATAGTTTGAAGAGACGACGGGAAGGACGTATTCAGTGAAGACATGTTGCAGGCAGTGGCTCCGAAAATCAATGCATTTACGTTAAGGGCATTTAGCAGACGCTTTTATCCAAAGTGACTGAAAATAAGAACATTTTTCAGAAGAAAGAAACAAAAATATATCGCTGTCGGTACAGTAAGGAATCAAGGATGTTCATAGACACGAGTGCCGTGCCCTGACAAACGACATTCAATGATGTCAATTCAAACCTACAATCTGCCAATCTGCCGATTTCTCTTACATCTGAGAAACCGAACGGTGTCTTGTTTGCAGTTGTTTATGGTTATACCTTGAACTGCAGGTTCATGGAAATGTACCACATAACAGAAGGAAACAAGAGCAGCGAAACAATCTGTCGGTCTCTGGCCTGTATTCTATATAAACGCCTGTTTCAGAAAAATCGAAGGTGCTCTTAACCATCTCCTCTGGTAGCAGTGAAACGCACTCGGGACCATCTGCACCAAAACGACTTAAAAGCATATCAGCGGTAGTCTGCGATGCAGATCAATACCTGTTTGAGGCTTTCTACTGTTGTTGTCTGGCAGGAAACCATCAGAGAAGTGGGAGGCACTAACCACGCCACCTTTTGCACTTTGATTTAAATCCACGATGACGGGCAGTTGATTTCTGATTCTGTATTGATTTCCAGAAGCTCAGTTACCGCTTTTAAATATCATTGCGCTGCGCTGCACAGCTTTTGCTTCAGCGGAGGCCAGAGGTTGCATTATTCAACATCCACCCATCCATCTCTTTCATGTACAAAAACAAACCAGTTTGAACCTCTGGTTATCACCGAGGCAAACGGCTTGCTGAGCAGCAGTCGACCAACGGTGACGGTACACGATGCGAATCTCTGCCGAGCGCTCGCTGTTTGTGGGGGCTTTGGGTCCTATACATTATATAGTTGTTTGTCTGTTCGTTCCAACTCTTGCTCCCGTTCCGCTGCTCCCTGTCGATGTCCATCTGCTCTTGATGGTTGTAGTTGTGTCCCTGAGCGGGCACCGCCCGTTACGGTCCATCTCCCCCCCATTCCTGCTCATGGATGCTGTGTTCGTGGAAGAGCCCGTGTTACCGAGTCGTTCCCGCTCCTGCTGGAGGTGTGAACCACTCAGGCGACCGCAGTGGATCCACCTATGACCCTTAGTCGTTGCCGAAGCACATGACATGTGGAGAGGGCGTACTCCGGAGCTCTTAAGGCTTTTATACAGCGTTGTTCAAGGCATGGTAATTCATTTGCCAGCACTAATGTGCCTCACATAAGAACATCCTTTTCGTCCCACTTTAGGGCCGGGGGGTCTACATTTACCTTTGCAACACAAATGTAATAATGGCATCGCGCCCTCCTCACAAGTGGTTCGTGTGATGGATTGCATTCAACAGTCCGGCGCCTTGTCTGCTGTTTTTTTGTTAAGATACCAATGCCCATACATCACCTGGCTCTCATCTATCTATCCGTAAGGCCCTCTGTGGGAAAACAATAGGAGATGCTAAAATCGGTGCGCCGCAATTCATCAAAGCAGTGTGGAAATCACTAAGTGGCGTGGTGCCATATTCACATCCCTGGCAAGGGGCAGCGATTTTTTGCATTCTGAGAATGTCGGGAAAGTACCTTAGGGGGAAAACGTTGTGTTTTGGATAATCGCAGCATGACTTCACCTGTAAACCTGCAGTCCATTTGAAATTGCGTCCCTGCAATTTCCGTGCTTGCTGAAATAAGCCTATTTGAAATCTACACTGTGCCCTCCATCATGGAAAATGGTTCTGCAAATGCATTTTTCATGCTCAAATAATTCAACTTATTTTTGCAATCCCACGCCAAAATGCCTACTTGGCAAAGCGCGTTGGCGACAGATGTTCCGACGGATTTAGTTGAGTTATAATTTTCGTACGCAATGTTTTCATTTGCATTGGTGAAACTATGCTCCCGGCACCAGAATGCGCGCGTGCCACTGGACGGATTCATCCCTTTGATTCCTAATTGCCTCGCACCTGGGGCCAGAATACATGGTGTGACCCGTGGATGAGATCAATGGTGGTTTGTTCACTCCTGCACAACACCTTGTTGTGCATCGTCTATGGCTGGTTCGCAGCACTCGGTCCGAGATTCTGTGGTTTGCCGAAACCCCTTGAGGAAAGGCTGCAGACACTGTCGGGTGATTCAACAGTGTTAAAGGTCACGGCGATCACTGCTCTGTGCGTTTCAGTCTGACGCACTTTGGGGCTACTTTATTATACATGCGGTATGAGACTGAATGTATGAGCTCTTCTGAATGGGTTCAGAAGAGCTTGAGGTTGGGGTTGAATGTGCAAAGCGCGATATTCACGTCCATAATGGATAGTACTGCATGACGTATTAATGTTGCAAAATGATGACCCTGAAAATAACTCTGCACAATATTCCGTGTGCGGCTTTACTGGATGAATGACGATGTTGGAAATTTAATTTCATAATATTGTAGAGCATATGGAGGGTCAACAAAAAAATAAAAGTGAGAACGGATGCAACGTAAAGAACTTGCTGACATCCAGCTGAAATAATTTGTATTGAATATAGTGTGTATAATCCCATGACAATTAGAGTTGTGTTTTTCGTTACCTTGGAGTGAGCCCTTTATATCTACATGGGTCCTGTTCCATGGAGTGCGGTATGTTGTACCGTCACGTTCTTACTAGGGGTGTGCACGGGTGTGTAACCGGTTAATAAATCAATAAAAGAATTTGGCACGGCTATGGACAAAATAAACCGGAAGGAGCTAAGAAGGAACTCAAAAAATCTAAACAACCGAAGTACGCGTCGAAATAACGGTCCGATGACTGGAGGTATGAGAATGCAAAGGAGGGGGGGCATTCATGGAGATGCAATGGAGGGCATATTTGTGTTCATTGTTGGAGGGTTTCATTAGTCAACGTAGAGATGCTAACTGAAGCAGGAGTGATTTGGTGGATGTCAAACAAAGGGAGGACAGAACGTTTCACCGGGCCGCGGGTTCACACATGAACCTATAGCAGAATTTGTGGACTGCTAAAAAAAATTCAATCCGCGGCGTACATAGACATATTTATCACATTGTTGTATGTCGTCATTTATTTAATTTCTACTCCAGAAAATACCTTAAATATGGGATAGTTTCTGATACGGAATGAAAATGTTGATATTTGTATTGTTAGGATTCCCCGGAATACTGTCCCACGTAGAGGGAATGATTATTCTAGGACAAACCTTCTCTGTTCAATTCACAAATGAGTCCTGTTGAGGTGACGATACGCGCAAGGTGTACGTAACATGTTCAATTCGTTAAATGTGCATATATAATGATGCCAGCTTGTGATTCTGTGCTGTGATGTACCAGTGTGTGGCAATTGTTTTACCTCAACAAGCAAACATAAATAATAAAAACAAAACCTACAGACTGAAATGTCTGGCCACAGAAGGAATGATGGAGGTCACCGAGAGACGACCTCCTTTCAATATTTTATCGTCGGCGCCGAGTGCTTTGCCCCAACTAGGGCTTGCGACCGAGCTCAGTGGGGAGGATCGGGAATGACTCGTTAACACATGTTGACATGAAATTCTTCCCCCCCCTCCCCTAACCCCCCTTATCCCCTTAGCAACCACCTGGAGAAGAGCCTGCAGCTGCTGATGGACCGAGTGGATGACATGAGCCAAGACATCGTCAAGTACAACACGTACAGCCGCAACCTGAGCAAGCAGCAGCAGCAGAAGCACCAGGTACACAAACACGCACGCCATGCATACACCATGAGCGCCCTCAATTCACCTGGCAGTCGGCGTCCTCGCTGTCTTCCGTGACTCAAGCATGCACATGTTCACACTGTTGTAGCCAGTGTTTTCAAACGTACGAGTGGTGAGAATGGGAGTGAACACACGGTTAGTGAGTCAGTTTGTTTCCATTGCAGAACGTATGTTGTCAGGGGCCCGGGTGGTTCGACGGGTAGAGCGTGTACCATTAAGGCCCGCACCACTCCTGACCTTAGCGACCGGGGTTCGATTCCTGGCCGTGGTCCTTTGCTGCATGTGTTCCCCTCCATCTCCCATAACTTCCTGTCTTACTCGCTTCACAATAAACAGGATAACAACTTTTTTTTTAAATCCCCCAAAATAATAATACATTTGTAGGCAACTGTCAGTTCAGATCGGCTGTAGCCATGAAGAGCAATTGAACCGACCAAGGGTTTGTCTAAAACTTGATCATAATGAGAAATCGATGCTTGAAACTGTGACACATATTGTCCTGCACATCGACAAGTCTGCTGAAAAATAGGTTTTGAGTTTCTTACCCTAAAGCTGGTGGATCCTAGTTGGTCCTTCATGCTTCTCTTCTGCTGACTCGGCGGTCCTCCCACCTCCCTTCCCTGACACGGTTCCACTACTTTGTGATTTATGATGCTTAATGCCCTTTCACTGCCATTACATTATGTTTGCCCTTGATTTGCCTGGTCAAATAGTCAGAGAATTAGGCAGTAAGTGCCTGACCACTAAGCCTGAATTTTCCTGGCTTTACGCTGCCAGAAACAAGATGACTTCTGGTTTGATAAAGTCAGCGAAGGTCAGAACAATCTAAATTCATCAATGGCAGCCGCACGACGTGCGACATTCTCTGCAGAGCCGCCAGTTGAAGGGACTGTCACTTAATGTAATCCGATTTCACCGTCCTGGTCTCGAATCCAGGAGTTTGACTCTGCTTACGCTGAACTTCTGGGGGTAACCTGCACTGGGGGATGGGAGAGAGTGCAAGAGGCAGAAGAACCCTGTTTTCCGATGGATATATTCTTCTGAGGAAAAACTTATTTCGTTAGTGCAAAATAGTTTCAGAAGACCAGTTTGACAGATATTATTCTGCAGCGGCCCCTCTGCCCGTTTTAGTCACCAATCCACCTCTTGATCCGAGGTGGGAGCTCAGCCAGTCATGTGGTTTTGAGGAGAGATCCGTGCCATGCGACGCTCGTCTGCAGAGCCCCGCCCCCAGCAACGTGATTGGTTGAAACGTTTGAAGTTAAATGATAACGTGATACCCAGTTCTCCCACCTCTTGAGTGTGTCTGCCTCCGGCCCAGCCCAGACCCCCTGGGGGGGGTAGAAGCCCTGTATAGATCCAAGACGGACTGATATCATACGTCAGTGTTATTGGACCCCCCCCCCCAACCCTTGCCCCTCTGAGGGCAAGCTAGCAATTAGCAGGGACCAAATCTCCAGAGGGAACGCAGAGTGGGGGATCCCCCTCATCCCGGGATGGGATGAGAATGTCCGACGGGCGTTTCCTTTTCGTCTTGATGTTTAGTCTGTTTTTCATGGACAGTGGGGGAGAAGCTTTCCTGCCTCGAAGCAGTGGTGCATACTGATAATCAGTGACGACGGCGGTCGCTTAATACCGGCGCGGGTTTGCATCGTCACTCACTCACTCACGTCGATAGCAAGATTAATATAGGTCCAATCTGTGACGTTCATCCCTCACTGAGCGGTGGTGGTGGGGGTCTCCACAGAACGGTCGTCTTGGCCCGATAGTGGTGGAAAAATTTGTTTTTCCACCACTTGTTTTATTCCGTCATTTATTAAGCGCCACGCAGAAGCAGCAGCGCGGTAGTGGGACGGCGGAGTCACTGTTGGAGCAGTGGTTCGGCTGTTGCTGCGCCGTGCCTGGCTATCTGCTGCAGTGAGAGTGGTGCCCGCCGTGGGGCCTCATTGTGTTTCAGTATGGTGTGTTACTTATGGTCTTCTTATGCTGGCGTCGTACGGCCCGCCCCGCTCGAGGGCCAGAGCGTCGTTTATCCTGTGGCGATGCAAGCACCTGTAATGACACGCACACACACAACACGGAATGCGCACACACAACCCGGCACGCACGCACGTACGTACGCACACAGACGCGCGCACAAACAAACAGGCCCCCCACACACACAAACACGGGCCCCCAACACACATACACACACAGGCCCCAACACGCACACGCACACAGACCCCCTTACGCACACAGACACTCACCGCTCCCACACACACACACACACACACACACACACACACACACACACACACATACCGCCCCCAACACACACACACCGCCCCCAACACACACACACTGCCCCCAACACACACACCCCCACAGCTGCCAGGAGAGCTGGCTACGAGGGGTAAAGTAGATCCACCCACCCACCTGTGAGCACCAACTCGTCAGCGAGAGGCGGGCGGTCCTTCAACAATAAACCGTAACCTTGCTGCCCGGCGACCGCCGCCACCAGCAGCCGATCTCTCCTGGTTGGAGTTCCACCGGCGGAGGCATTAACATCGATCGCAGCGCACCACTCGATTGCAGCAGCGCTCGCTCACACACGCATCTCATCACACCTCGGGCATCTCCCTGTTCCAGCAGCGGGCAGCTCTCTCCTTTTGTGTTACCGCACACACGCAGGGTTCGAGAGCGGGGGTGTGTGTGTGTGGTGTTAACACAGCCAGTCGCGAGGGAACAAGCCCTTTATTATCGGCTGCTGGCTCTCGGCCTGCCTGGTGCAATCTTCTAATGACCTCACGTTTGCCGGGCGAATGGAAACTTGTTCATCATGAACATCTCTATACACTCACATACACACACGCACGCACGCGTCACTCCATACCAGTGTCACAGGGGTGGTTGGGGGCGAGGGGGGGAGAGAGAGATCCAGAAATGGCCCAGAAGAGGTAAAGAGCTGCTGCCCAGGCCTCTCTGTTGTCTAATGACTCATTTGCAGCGAGGCTTAGAAAAGTTCATAGTCTGGCCCAAGCATGCAGAGAAAAACCGGGGGAATGAGCTCAGCAAGCCTTTGTACCGGTTCATTCTGGGCTTCTGTTGGGTGATTTTGCTGTCGTTCAGCGATGTTGTGCCGCCCCACGTCTTCGGCGCTCAGCATTTCAGTTCACTTTGACTGACCGGAACTCCATTGCTCTTGGTGTGTGTGTCAGTGTCTGTGTCTTTGCCTTTGTGTGTTTGTGTCTTTGCCTGTGTGTGTCTGTGTCTTTGCCTGTGTGTGTTTGTGTTTGTGTCTTTGCCTGTGTGTTTGTGTCTGTGTCTTTGCCTGTGTGCGTCTGTCTTTGCCTGTGTGTGTGTGTGTGTGTGTGTGTGTGTGTGTGTGTGTGTCTTTGCCTGTGTGTTTGCCTTTGGGTCTTTGACTGTGTCTTTGCCTGTGTGTTTGTGTGTGCTTGCGTGTCTTTGTGTGTGTCAATGTGCATGTGTCATTGCCTGTTTGTGTCCGTTTGCCCCATCCCCCGTTGTGGTGCATTGTGGGCCGCGAGGTCTGAGCTCGGCGCTGCTCCTCCAGTTGTATTCTCAGCCTCCCCCTCACCAACTCCTCCTGCTCCCCCCCCCTCGCCACCGTGTCAGCCTGCCCTCCATCTTGGCCAAATTAACAAGGCTTTTAGGATCCCCGGGGACTGGAGCCGCGCTGATTTACCGGCTGTCAGCCTCTCCACAAATCACTCCATGCTGTCATTACATGCAACTCCTCAATCTCTCCCTCCCTCTCTCTCGCTCTGGTGCTCGCTCGCCCGCTGGAAGACCATTGTTTACCAGCTCCTTGTCTACCATGGTGCCCCTTCTGCCAAATCCATGTGCTCTCGCTCCCTCTGCATCACTTTATTTATTTTTCCCTTTTTTTTTATTTTTTAAGTTCCAGAAAAACTCTGTCTCTCTCTCTCGTTCTCTCTCTCTCTCTCTCGTGCTCTCTCACTCTCTCTCTTTCTCTTGTTCCCTTTCCTTCTCTCTGACTCTCTCTCTTTCGCTATCGCTCTCTCGTTATCCCTCTCTTGCGGCCTGTCTTTCTTTCCCTCTTGTTCTCTTCCTTCCTTCTGCTGAAACGACTCCATCCTCCTCCTCCTCCTTACCTTCATCTCTCAATCAACTCCCCCCTGTCGTTCTTTCATCACCACCTCCCATGTTATTCCCTTACATCTGCGTGTGGCTCCGTATACGTCTATGCCTCGACTATATGTCGACACGTTCCTATACATGACTTTGAAATGCAGTTCATATTTTTCTAGGCCTACGAGCTCCTCAGTGCTGCCATGCACTAAGAATTCCCCTGTTGGCATCGACCTGGTTTTCCACTGAGCATTTGATGAATAATGCCCTTGAAGAACATGTGTAGCGAGACGTATGGAGGTGTGTGTTTAGTGACCGGTTCTCCTCCTACACCCTCCCGCCCCCCTAGTACGTCCAGAGGAGGCAGCAGGAGAACGCCCAGAGGCAGACCAGAGGGGAGGCCGCGCTGGCTGAGGAGGACATCACCAAGCTGTTCAAGCCCCCCCAGCCCCCACCCCGCATGGACACGCTCCTCATCGCAGGTACGTGCACACTCGCACACAAGCGCACGTACGTGCACAAAGTCCCTCCCCCGGTCCGTCTGTCCCTCAACAAGTTATAAATGTTTGTCATGTCTTGATTTTAGTCTTGACAACATAAGGCATCCTCCTTTCACTGCTAATGTGTGTGTGTGTGTGTGTGTGTGGTGTGTGTGTGTGTGTGTGTGTGTGTGTGTGTGTGTGTGTGTGTGTGTGTGTGTTGTGTGTGTGTGTGTGTGTGTGTGTGTGTGTGTCCGTCATCCCCTCCCTCCCTCCCTCAACAGGTCAAATTAACAACTACTGCCAGAACGTGAAGGAGTTCACCTCCCAGAACCTGGGCAAGCTGTTCATGGCAGAGGCTCTGCAAGGCCACAACAGCTAGAGAGCATAAGGAGACGAACGAGAGAGAGAGGGCGAGAGAGCTTCGCCGGCCATGCAGGAGAGAGAGCGTGAGAGACCAGCGAGGGGGGAGGCATGACTTGTGCGTCATCAGACAAGAAGAATTAATAGATTTTCTCTTTTACACAATTTGTTGTTACTTTGCAGTGTATGTATTCATAACGTTCACAGGCGTTGTTGAATTATTTTCATTGGATATTGAAATAAAGAATTGTCTGGCATCTCTTAATATTGAGTGATTCTTTGCGTTGTGTTCTTGCTTATAACTTGTAGAGTGAACGGCTTTCATTTCATAATGACACAATTATATTAAGATGGGTAGTTTATCCTTTATTCATTGAAGGCATTCATTTCTTTAGAATTACAAAGATGTCAATGGCAATCGACTGTTAGCAGATTTAACTGACATTACTGTCATCGTCCTCAGTGAACTTATGCATCACTAAAGCAGGAGCTATTAATTAACACGCATTCATGTGTGTTGCCTTGTGCTTCATTACATAGGAGATATAAGTCGCGTCATCTCAATTACACTGTATGCTTTTGCCTCTGTCGTTATGAATTTACATCTTAAGATGGATACTTATTGAAGAAATTAGTTCAGGTTTTATTTGTTAAGGCTAGTTGACTTGGAAGCTGAGTTAAAGCAGCTTCCATTGGTGCTTGAAAGAAAAGTTATATACCGGTATATGTTTCTTTTTTACAAAAACAAATGACGTCACGGCTGAAATAGTGTCAAACATTTGCGGCGATCAATCGGGCGAGTGTTGGGTCTTCAAATTACATTAACCCTGTATCAACTAAGCCATGTAGTCAGTAACATCTAGGCGTTCAGCTTTAGCAACGTACAGATCCCCTTCACAGTGAACTGTTGAGAAACCGGCCAGCGAAGGCTCTGTCACTTCATCTGCAAAGATAAATTGATGGATGTTGCACGTAAATTTAAGGGTGGAAAAATAATCTCACTTTCAACATTGGTGGGAACACGTTACCCGGGTTGTGCATGTAAGGTCATGCCTTATTTATGAGGATTGAATGAAGTGCTATTGGTCTTCTCCACCTTTGTCTCACAACTGATTGGTCGAGCAGCTCAATAAAACAAAGCTGGGGAAAGTCACCGCTTAAATTTGAAAGACGGTCTGACAGAGGTTTACCAAATTCTCACTTTGACATTCAAATGAATGAAAAACGCTTTTCATCCTCTGTGAAAACGTGGAGAGCTAGTAGGACAGTGGGGGTCTCATTCTCATTCAATCTGCTTTGATCGGAAGGTTGCCTTTTCTCAGCTGCGTTTCCCTGCCTAGATACAAATATCAACTTGCATCCCCATGCCTCATCTTTTCCAATAAATGTTTGGCGAGAAACGAGTATTTCATAAATAAAATCAACAGGTTGAGCATTTCGAAAGAAAGGGAGGATAAACATCGACCCATCCCTAATGTCCTTTCTGGAGCCAAACTCAAAGATCAGGGTTCCACCAATCAATGTTTACACAAATTACACCTCATAGGCTACTATGAGGTGCATCAATACGGTGGTGCAAGGTGATTCATCATGTCACCTGCATAATCACCCTCCCTTCACACCCGTACCAGTCCCCAATATCTCCAACCCCTTGGTTGGTGGATACCCAAAGGTCATGTCACATCGCTTAACCAGATGGCTACCACACCTGTTTGTGTGTGTTTGTTTGTTTTACCCCCACAAAGGAACTGACCGTTACAACATGGCACGCAAAATGAAGCAGGCGTTTTAAGTGACACAATGAAAAGGGAGAGCATTATTCATAGTTTGACATATATCGATGTTGGGCTTGTTGGGACTACATGGAGCAACAACGTGCCAAGTCTTTCTTCGTAATTAAAAGCCTGCTGGCCTGTCAGTGTTCGCCGGCAAAACACCACAAACGTGGCGAGCACGCCTGATTAAGCTTGTATCTTTTTTATCTTTTAACTGACTTAATGCGCGACTCCTTATCGGTATTGGTATTTTTATCTCGGCCTGGATCTTCCTGTTTTTTTGGTCCTGTGTGTGTGTGTGTGTGTGTGTGTGTGAGTGTGTGGTTGTTTAGGAAGATTCAATGAAACAGAATTGGATTCGGTGTATTTGGATTCGTAGTTGTGTGTCTGTATGCGCGCGGCTGTTTCGGAAGTTTCATTAAAACAGTCGGATCTGATGACGTTGACCTGACTTTTTGATCTTCCTTTTAAACCTGTTTGCTCACGTGAGTCTCGTGACTTCATTTGGGGACTGATGGAGTAGACACCCCCCACAGAGGGGACCTGGTGATAGGGTCACACAACTGAGACTGAGGGCGCACTCACACTAGGCAAGTTTGCCTGTTCCGTGCTGCAGGAAGATTCAGCACGATTCCCCCCCTCCCCACTCCCCCCCGCTGGCCCGTGGTCACACTGCTCCCAAAGGCCATGGCCTGGGCACGGCCTTTGGTGCTCCTTCATACATACGTCTTCACGTCGTAATACGATAAATACGTCATCACCAAGCGTGGTGTCCAGCTGCGACTGAATGCTGTCGCCGGCCCAAATTTCAAGTAAACACTCGACTTCACTATCGCACCAACGTAAACCCACTCGCGAACTGCTTGCCGTCATTGTTTAAAATGATTGTTGTGGGGAAGAAGGGCATGGACCTATAAAGAAAGAAGGGTCGCGCAAGGACTACGTCATCCAGCTCACGTTGCGTATCATCTCATTAGCATCTGTACTTTGGCCACGGAACACCTCTCCAAAGTGTGCCGTGGCCAAGGGGCTGTCCCGTGCTGGAATACGGATGGCGTGGTCACACTAGCCAAACGTTCTAGACTTTAGTATGCAAATGTGCTCGGGCACGGGGCCGCGGCCCTAGTGTGAGTGGCCCCTCAGACAACATGAGTTCAGCCAGTATTCACAGTGACTCAGTGAGTCAGAGTGAGACTGTATTGGTTAGGGCTGGCAGGCCCAAGGCCAGGGGACTCAGACTGGGTCGGTCTCTAAACCACCAGCCAGAGTCTGATTATAATAACCAGACTCTTAAAGGACAATGCTAGTTATTGCCTTTGTGATATTATATTTGCGCAACGGCGCATATTGGTATGCGTGTGTGTGTGTGTGTGTTGCAGAAAAGTTAGGCATTAAATACAGTATACGTGTGTGTCTGTGTTGGTGTGTGTGTCTCGAGTTATTTCCTCTGAGTTATTTTGATTAGTGGCCCTTATTTCCATGACATTGTTCACAAAAATGAAAGTATGCTGAACCCAAAGCCAGATGTCAATTTGAAGAAGTTCAGAAAGGACTTATACCTGCCATCGTCTCATCACTAAGATGAGCACATCTATCTGCATCCTGTATGGAGAGGATGCAGATGCTGCTGCTTGCAATGATGCAACATACCTGCGTCGGGAACCAGACACTTCAACATTAACATTGAAACACCTCGGCTGAGGTTGCATTGTGAAAGCAGCACTCATGATGCTCTCTCCCACACCACCGTGAGTCACCGGTTTAACTAGAGCTGCACTTCATATCCACAGGCCTGAAACCTCCCCTCTGCGCTCGACTGAGAGTTTAAAGCCTCCAACATTACGCAACGCCAACATTACACTCCAAACCTCTGTCCCAATTTCACATTTCAGCGAACACTCCCTGATACAACCGTATCCCTTTTTTTGGTATTTTTTTTCCAACCCTTAAATTACAGAAGTTTAGGCTGTGTGTAGGCCTACATTCGGATCGTATAGGGTCAGTGTTGCCAGATTGGGCCAGATTTCCAGCGCTGCAGCCATGGTTGCAATATTGGGTGGGAAATCTGGGCAAATCTGGCAACGCTGTACAGGGGAGTAGCTCTGGATGCGTAACAGAGGGCGTGTTAAGGAGGATTATGGGATTTGTCTCCTCGTCTTCAGATGTTGAGCCGAGGGGGTGTGCCGGAAGAGGCGTAATGCATTAGGTCTCATTTAATCAGCGCCACTGCCCACTCAGCCCTGACCCCGGCTGTAATTTATTACCTCTCAAACAACAAACCAGGCTTTCCACTGCTTCCGCCACCGACCTGTCACCGGTGATGGAGGAAGGGAATCGCTGTGCTGAATAAAATGAGACGGATTGTTATTTCCACCCCCCCGTAACTCAAAACGCACGTCCACCTTATTTTTGTAATTATCTTTTTTTTATTATTATTCCGCAGATATTGTCATGCCAACCATACGTAACCTTGCGTGGGAATTCGGTTCGAAAACGCGGAGCCTCTACTTCGACGCACCCCGATAATTTTTTTCTTTTAAAAGCGAGAAAATAACTAAGCTCCCAAATCGGTGAACCGTGATCAGAAAGTGACGTTCACGGAATTGTGAGCAACTAAGGCTTTCGCCGCGGATTAAAGGCCTTCTCACATGGCTGAAATACACCAGCGGTCGGAATTGGGCCGACTGCACATCACTTCAAAGCAGGGAGAGCTCGCGGGTCGAGCACCACCTTTCTCCCCCGATAGATCCGCACCGGGATTGGCCGAGACGTGGGAGATCGAGCACCGCCGCTGTGTGTTCGAAGTGCAATTCTGGTCGGACCCGCCCGCCGCCGCCGCCGCCGCCGGCACATCCAGACCTCTGGTCACACTCGCCAGCCACACAAATCCTGTCACAAGCCATTATAGGCCCGGCTCCTAATCCCTGCTGCCGTAGCGCTGGGATAAGCTTGTTTCTAGGAGTCTGATGCCCTGCACTTCTTACACATCTTTGTGTGTGTGTGTCTGTGGGGGTGGGTGTGTGTGGGGGGGGGGGGGCTTTCAAGATATGATACCCCCTCTTCTGTCGGTGTGCACTTGTTTGTGTGTAGGGGGTGGGTGTGTGTTTGTTTGTAGGGTGTTTGTGGGTGGTTGGCAGGCCTGCATTAACCTGCCATTGGGCCCTGGGGCTGAGAGGTTTCATTGGCCCCCTGAGAGGGGATCTTACAATGATGCGTAAATTATTTTCCGACATTTTGCCATAGATGACTGTGGCTGTGGTGTCAAGTGGCCACTGGGCCCCCTTTTTTCTTGCCTAATGATAGGCTGCTGATCTTTGTAAGCCCCAAACAATCACATTGTTTTGGACCTACGCTGATCGGGGGGGCCTATCATGAGCCAGCATTAAAATTAATTAAAACATTATTCTTTTTCTTTTTCTTTTTCTTTTTATTCATGATAGGCCCCCTGATCGTCGTAGGCCCTGGGCTTCAGCCCAGGTAAGCCCGTGCATTAAGGCGGCCTTGGTGGTTGGGACTTCCAAGGTATGACACCACCTCTTCTGTCAGTGTGAGTGTGTGTATGTGTGTCTGTGTGGGTTCGTGTTCGGTGTGTGTGTGTGTGTGGGGGGGGGGGGGGGGGGGGGGGGGGGGGGGGGGGGTGGGGGGGGGGGGGGGGGGGGGGGCCAAGTTATGACAGCACCTCTTCTGTCGGTGTGTGTGTGTGTGTCTGTGTGTGTAGGGGGGTCCGAAGTGTGACAGCGGCGCTTCTGTCGGTGTTAGCTCACTCCATCACCGAGGCCCTGCTACGTCAAGCCGGCGGAGCCACGTGCCGCCGTGGGGACTAATACGCCGGGCGGGACTGTTGAGGCTGATCAATCACACGCTGCATGTCACATCCTGAATCTAAAGCTAAAAAACATCATCTCTGACCCCTCTCATCCAGCACACCACTTATTCACACTCTTACCATCAGGGAAGAGGTACAGAAGCATCACAAGTAAAACATCACGCTTTAGGGATAGTACCTACCTACAAGCTATACGCCACCTGAACATGCACTAAGCACTTTGCGGTCTTTATGGTTTACCTCACTTTGTCACGGTTAGCAGGCAGGCAGGCAGGTAGGACCCAATCGCAGACAGTTCAGGTAAAGGATCATTTATAAACGCAAAAGGCCAAGAACACTGAGAACACAGGTGACGCAGGTAACACACAGGACACAACTCAGCATAAACTACAATGATCCGACAAGGAACAAAGGAAAGACAAGGGCTTGAATACTAAACACAGGGAACGCAACGAGTAACAGCTGAAACACATTAGGGGAGGGAGCAGTAATCACACAGGAGGGAAACTTGACCAGACATGGGGAGAAACAAGACAGAGATACCAAAGTAAAAGAGGAAACGCACCAAAACAAGACAACAGACAGACCATGACACACTTTGCGCTTTTTGCACTACTGTACTGTACTTTACTGCTGCGATTCTCTGCGAACCATGCATTGTGTGTTTTTTTATGCGTGTTAAGTGTTGTACTCATTATTTTGTGCCATTTTTGGCTTTTTGTCTTGTTATGTTGTGTTATTGTTGCTGCTGTGTGATACATGTGAGCATACTGTGGCAACCCCGGTCGTCGGCGGCTGCGATTCCCGAAACAAAGGCTTGAGCACTGTTGCGGTGCAACGGTTTTATTACTGCAGCTCACAAAAGAAGGGGGAAATCATACAGTAACTCAAGTTTCTTCCATACTGGGGCATAAAGGGTGAGGGGTCTCCGGGTCCGGTACGTCGGTGAGGTCGGCGTGGCTCCCGCTCCTGCTCCTGCTCCCGGCTTCTCCCGCGACTGCCTCTCACTCGGCTCCCTCCCGAGCCCCATGTCTGAGAGAGCCCCGAATGAGTGGAGAAGCAGGCTATTTAAGCTGCTTCTCCACCGGTTCCTCAGGTGCTCTTCATCTCCTTAATTGGCAACGGCCGGGTGGCCACGATACCAAAAAACATTCCTATCAACTGTATTTTCTATATTGTTGAAATGGCTAATAAACTTGATACTTGATAGTTGATACTTGATACATATCGATCCACCCATGGTAAATGGAGTGCATTTATGCAGCGCTTTCCTTACCAGCCGCAACTTCAACCATTCAAAAGGGTTTTCCACTCGCAACCTAACAAACATACAGAAAGATATTTTCTGAGCTATACTAAAAAAAAAAAGTATATATAGACATTTTCTTTGTAACACGGTGAAGAGCTATACAGTAGCAGCCTCCACAATCTCTGGTTGAGGGTCAAGCTGAATAGACTATCAGAGTTCCCCCAACGCCCTCAAGAAGACTGCATTCGCTCGGTGGAATCTAAGTTTTGCGAGGTCACAGGAACAAAGTGACGAACGAACCAAACCTTGCTGAAACTCTATTCAGCAAGATTGTAACGTGAGCCTATAGAGACTAGAAAGACACATTTATCTCGGATTTATCTATTTGGATAGTACTCAAAGCAAGGTGGTTTATTGCTCATTATATTCAAAGATACATAGTCTATATATAATAGATAATAATATAATGTGCAAAAAAATTATATCCGAGACGAAGGAAATGTGGCATGTCCTTGATATGCTCAGCGCACTTGATAAGTGAATCAATCCTACCGACCCACTAATCATTTATGTCCCCTCAGACTCCAATAGACACGTAATCTAGGATCTGTCTTTTAAACCGCACCAGACAGCTCTACCTAGTTGTCTCACCTTTCGATCCATACGTTATCAATATGCTACGATCCAACATATCAGATGCAGTATTAAGATACAATCCAATATTGAACCGGAGCTTTTCAGCTTTGGTCTGATCATAAGCAAATGTATTTTAAAGCCTTCACAAGAGTCGTCTTAATGCTGTGTTGGGATCAAATCCGGAGTGTAACATATCCCCGAAATAGCTTGAGGCCAGAAAGGTTTAGTAGAAATCAACTCTTTAAATGATCTTAATTAAAAACGAGATAAATGGATCAACAAGTGGTCGAATATTGGCCTGCGATTGGTCCATATGTTGTCTTGGTTTCATTGAGATTATTCTCTTTCTGAGAGAGGCTAACGGTGTTCTTCAAGGTCTGTGGGAATCCACCTGCTATTAAATCTAGTTGTCAGAGTTTCAAGGCAACCGTCAGAGGAAGGTTTTAAAACGCTGCACCACCGCTAGGGTCACATGGTCAATTGGATTTGATTGAGTCTTCCAAGCAGGACTGGTTTGATATGGAAGTACTGATCGGTTCTGATGGGTTCTGAGTCCTACCGGCCTAACGGCGGCCGAATCATGCCAGGGCTTATTGGGAAGGGAGGCTACCAAGCCTGGAACATGTCTCTATAAAGCATGTGCATTCGTTCTCTTTACTGTGTGTCTGGCCTGTTTTAAGAATATTCTGTATAAATGATTCATCCCTGTTCCGGAGTCAAATTCCTTGAAGAGCAATTTGCCCAATAAAGTTGTTGTTGTTAATGCTGATTCTGACCTTTACAATACACCGGCAGAGGCATTAAACACAGTCCTTTCATGTAGAAAGACTGGATAAATGTTATAAAATAGTGAAATAGATGGCTGCACAATTGGGATTAACTTCCTTCACGAAGGTCCAATCTTGTTACGACTGTATTTTCTTCATGTTTAATTATTTCTTTCTTCCTATTTTTTTCTTTGTTTGGTTGTGACTAAGCTGTTTTCATCCTGAGAATAAACACTTTTTTATGGCACTTATCAGGCCCAAACTTAGTTGTTTCTGACCGAAAAAAGTCACTAAGAATGGGAAAGAAGCAAAAACAATCAAAAGACTATATTTATTGCAATTCTCGACTGCAGTGTTTTTCCTTCTCTGGAGATTTGGAGATAGATGTTGTTTGGCAGGGTGCTGTCAAGTTGATTTAACTGTATCTTAATTGACCAGGCCGGGCACATTGATTGACTGCCTGCTCGTGACCCTGTAACCGACAGAGGTACCTGTAATTAAAGTCCACCTTATCTCAGGACTGGGAACATTCCAGATAAATGCGCTCATGATGAAGCCAAATGCAGCACTCACATATGCTTTTGTCTCAGGCTCTGTACTTATGTGAAAATAATATTGAAATAGTAAACCCAAGCACATAGACGACTTTTGCTTATACTTTCAAAATGAAACATTTTAGCTAGACCGCATGATTTTTCTTCTGAGTTTCATAACATAACAAGGTATAAACAGGAAGTATAACTACAGTGAGTATTTATTGTATTTTGGTTTTGTTTTAGAGAAAAAAAAGTGATCTACATGTACCTACTTCTAATAGCACCTAAAGATAACCTATCACGTGACGTAATAGTTATTTTTTCGGGATTACATAACTTAACAATTTACCAAAAAACATACAAATGAAATAAAATATGTGAATGAAAAAATAGCAACACTGCACGTAGGTCTGCTTCCTGTATGCACATTCTGACAATGGCCGTGTTGATGTCTGGCCTTGCAGGGCCTACCCATGAAACCCGTCCCTGTTTACCATTTATTTCCTCCAAGGGCAGCAAGCCCACTGACATTCAATCACATTATTTTGGCACAGTGCTTCACTGCCTCCACCTGTGACCTATACCACACAAACACACACACACCACACACACACACACACACACACACACACACACCACACACACACACACACACACACACACACACACACACACACACAGACACACAGACACACACACACACACATACACACACTAACAAATGCACCACACACACAACACCCTCACACACACACACCACACACAAACAACCACACACACACAAACTCTCTCACACACACACACACACACACACACACACACACACACACACATGCTGTGACCCTCAGTGTGTAAATCAAACCACTGGAGCAGTCTCTCAGTCTATGTCATGCACACCAACAGCCCCCCCCCCCACACACACACACACCACGCACACACAAACACCAACCCCCCTGACATGGCAGGATCATTTATGTCACATCTGTAAAGAAAATTGCCTCTGCTTGACACGTTTGAATCACCAATGTTATTTATTTATTTGTAATTTTTGCTACGTACTGTAGTGTTAATAAAAGTTCATCCGGCCACCATCCTCTTCAGCACTGAAGCGTGTTGTGACCCATGGTCATCATAGAGTGGGATGGAGAGGGGATTGGACACATAATGACAGGCGGGCAGGCCTCTGCACGATCTAGACAAAGTCATAAGAGGGCTTCCAACAGCCATCCGCCAGAGAGAGACTGTGAGGGCGAAGGCAAAGCACATGGCATTTTTCTACCAAATGCCAGCGTTTTCCAATGCTCATACCTTGGGATTGCTGGGGATAAATTCACAAGCCATTTGCAGGAGCTGAAATGGTTCAATCCCAAACACAAGCATTCATTCTGAGACTGCTGCAGTCGCGTTTGAGGATTTGTCATCTGTGGGCTCGTCCGAGTGTGTTTGACCTACTGCTGGGTCTATATATCCAGTGAAGAGACGTTTCTGAATTATTCAGCCAATTTAGTGGAATTGGTTATGCTGCACAGAGTAGATTTGACATGCTCCGCACATAAAAGGGAGCCTTTTCCGCTGTGTGGTTGGGCCAATTGGATTTCGCCGTGTGTATCTTGTCCAATAGACATGCTATCAGCGTATTTCATTTAGCAATTCCAGCTGGAAGTGCAGCTTCCTACTGTATTTGATCAATGTATCAATTAACCAAAGGTCGGGCCAGACTGCGTCTCTGGGCGAAGGAGTTGGTAAACTGCCTCTGTATATGATTTCCAGTATAATGTAAACCTTATTTTCCCCCTCCTGTAGCAATCACAGATTTTATAGATTTATCTAAAAATATAATAAAAAGGTTAAGAAAATGTGACACAAGTCATTCATTACGCTGAAAAGTCTGTATAACATGAAGAAATGGACGGAGATAAACACAAGTTTAATCTTACATTCACACTGCTGAATGCGGATGACTCTAAAGACCTGTATGTGTATCTCCTGTGCCTTATTATTGAGGTTGAGGAGGAGTTTTATTTCCACTGTGGGCAAGGTGTGAGAGTTCAAGCCTTGCTCTGAGAACCAGCCGCTTGGAGATCTGTTCTGGGCCCTAAACCCATTCTGACACTCATGTCCTTGGACTGGAGAGATTTCCGTGTCCCCATCATTCTAGGTTTCAATAAACGTTCAAAAAAATATCAATAAATGTTTTTCACATTGCCCTCGTAGAGACTTTAATTCGTTTTTCTGGCTCATCGAGTAAGAATTAAAGAAAGTATTTAAAAGTATTATTAGAAATTAGTATTAATAAAAGTTATTTCGTTTTTTATCATCGATCTCATACAAGCAGCCCTGCAGAGTGTTTGGTTGGGTGGGTGTTAGTGTTATAACCCAGCAGGGGGGCTTGACGAGGAGACTGCCATCACCCACTTGGACTCCACCTAGGGTTAGGATTAGGGACATGACTGGGAAGGGGGAGGGGGGAAATTGAAATGCAAATATCTGCTGTGTTCATTTGTTTGATATATTTTTTATTTTGCTTTGGTAAATCTTTCTTCGATTGACGCTTTGTTGTAGATTTTCCGCTGCCTTGCCTTTCAGTGTGGAGCGCGAGGGAAACGGATGGCCCCACGATGGCACCGCTGTTTCCATTGTGGTCGTTTGATTAGTTTTCCTTTAGGTTGGCCACTTTCTCAAAGTCATTTTTTTCCGCATCCCTAAAATACCCCCCTGAAATGGGATTGCACACGTGGAAACCCACAGAGTGCGCTGACTGATATGACTGATTGTGATCTAGAGTGGTCGACACCCAGTCTTTCTCTGGGCTGTCAGTCCAACCGGCTGACTGAAGGCGTCCCAGCCTCCAGTCTATTCTTCTGCCACCGGACAGACAGGTGATTATTCCTGGAGCCGCCTGCAATCACCCCTCAGCCGGCCTCCTGATAACCAGGGAGATGAGGCAATGGACCCACGCCACCAGCTGTCCGTCCATCCATCCATCCATCCAGCTAGCCAACCAACCAGCCATCGATCCAGTCGGTCAGTCAGTCGAGTCACTCAATCAGCCACCCATACCATCCACAATCCATCCAGCTAGCCAACCAGCCATCCGTCCATCAGTCGAGGCAGTACTGGTCAACTGGAAAGGCCTCCCTTTCCTCCTAAGCTTCTCGTCCACCTGCAACCGCTTAGGACTGTGTCTATAGTCAGGTCCTCATTCTCTCACTCTCCCTCACTCTCTCAACTCTCCCTCACTCTCTCCTCTCCCTCACTCTCTCTGCTCTCCCTCACTCTCTCACCTCTCCCTCCCTCTCTCCTCTCCCTCCCTCACTCTCTCACTCTCTCACCTCTCCCTCACTCTCTCTCCTCTCCCTCACTCTCTCCTCTCCCTCACTCTCTCTCCTCTCCCTCACTCTCTCACCTCTCTCTCACTCTCTCTCCTCTACCTCACTCTCTCTCCTCTCTCTCACTCTCTCACCTCTCCCGCACTGGTCCATCCACAGAGGCTTTCTGCCCCGGGCTGCGTTCCTACCTGGTGTGTGTGTGCATGTGTGTGTGTGTGTGTGTGAGAACGTGCAGAGATTCCCTCGTACTTCTGCACACAAACACATCTCAAAATCAATTGGAGCAAATCCCACAATTTATCTCCTCTAGATGGAGGGCTGCAAGCGAGGCAGCTACATGAGGCGTGTTAATGTGGTGCGGGCGGGGCCCGGACTGTATGGACCCTGGTGGAGGAGGGAGGGGAGGTGCGGGAGGGGAGGGGAGGCGGAGAGGGGGAGTTAATTGGATATTCTATTGAACAGAAGAAAAAAAAAACGACTTTACAGAAAAATAAGTTTGTTGGCTCCAGGAGTGTTGTTTGTGGTTTGAAGGGTCGGGCAGATTGATGTTTTGCGTTTTTTGAGATGCTAGATCTCCTCTTTTTTCGCTTATTATTATGATGGAAAATTAATTAAAAACGGGTCAATCAAAGTCTGACTTCATCATGCAGAGGCCACACTACAGGGCTTTTGCCCGGGTTCTTCCACACAAATTTTTCAGTCCTAATATAATCCACGTATATATCTGAATGATTCCTGGTACCGGCAGCTGAAACATTCCTCTGATCTGAGGAGGTGAAAGATGGCCATATTTCACTCTCAAACAAGACTGGATCTTATCATGGGAGCAAAGCATAGGCGTCGATTCTACTGGGGACGCGTCCCCACCAGTTTTCTTTAAGATTAATTTTGTACCAACCCACAAAAAAAAACTCGAATTGAATTAATATGGATTATTACAACGGGTCTTCTCAATGCCGTGGACGCTCCGTTCACTTGCATGGGCTCTTCACAACTCCCGGCAGTGAATTATATTCGATTATTCTACTTAATTTAGAATGCTTGATTCTGATTGGCTGGGAAGAGGGCATTTACCCGGCAGGTTGCCCGCTGACTTGTCGGTTCTACTTGCTGCTGACTGATTACAGCATCGTCAAATAGTAGATCAATACCCCGCTTGTATTTTAGCCTTCAAAACGAGAGCTGGTGAAAAATGAATTAAAATGTAGTCAGGAAACGCGGTTATATGCTATAGACCCTAGACTAGAGTATCTGCGGTATAAAGGCTGGGACGAATTTCAAATTATAAATATGTACACTTTATGTTGATAGTATAGACCGTCGCGATTCTCATTGAAATGAATGGCGCGGTGATTATTCCTCAAAACGAGGGCTAATAATTGTGAAGGATGAATTAAGCTGTAATCTGTGACAAAGTCCTTGTAGAGAGAGCTGGGTCTTCTTGATGCTCTCCCTGAGCGAGTAACAATCACAGGCCGCTGTCCCTGTGACAATTCCGGTCCCACACTGTCATGTTGTGGGCTTCGTTATGTGCGATTGCAGCAACAGCCGTGTGGTCCCCTGCCGTTGAGTCAGAAACCTAGGTCTCAGGTGTCTGGAGTAGGTGGCGTCTGTTCCTGACATATATTCAGCATTTCCAGCCTTGACCTGGTAACTATTGGGTTGTGGTGCTGTACCTAGCACTGTTGCCAGCCTGTCATGTCCTCTCTGTCTGCACTCTCACTGTCTGCCCAGCTCGCAGTGGAGCCAGCGGCCTAGCTGATTTGTCGTAGTAGACTTTTCCTCTCTGTCTTGCCTGTGTCAGGGCCATTTTGACCTGTTTCTCCGCTCTGGTTGAGTACATGGCTTTGGTCATGGGAATGAAAACCCTGGTGTGCCGAGAAAGCAGGCATTGAGCTGGCGAGGGCAGACCGTCCCTTGGCATGTTACGTAGTCTGAGAAGCAAGCAAGCCCGTTGGACAGAGGGTACATTGGACTGCTGATGACATGACAGAAGTCACGCAAATTCCTGGAACTCCCTACTTGTGAAGTAAGCAGCATTGTCTGTCATGAGTTGTTGTGGCACTCCGTGAGTAGCAAAGTGGCGTTTAAACTTTGCTACAAATGTGGCACTTGTTTTGCCCGAGAGCTGGTCTATCTCGAACCAGCCAGAGTAAGAGTCAACAAGCACCAGATGCTCCTTTCCCTCCCACTCAAAAACATCTGCTGCGGTGAGGGACCACGGTAGGTCAGGGATGTCATTTACTTGAAGGGGCATCTTAGGCTGGTGTGGCTTGAGAGCATTACAGGGGGCACACCTGGAAACTTCTCTTCCAAAATCACTGTAGATGGTCGGCCAGAACATTGTCTCCCTGGCCCTGCGCTTCGTGGCCTCGAGACCAGGGTGGCCCTGGTGCAGCTGTTGCATGTAGTAACGCTGGAGGGAGTGTTGAATGAGGAACCGCCATCCACGGAGGAGCAAAACCACTGTCATTCGGGAGTTCCTCTCTCATGGCGTAGAACGGCCTCATGTCACGTGGCACCTCCCTCAACGTATCGGGCCAGCCTGCAGCAACGACCTCAGAGAGACGCTGGCAAACAGGATCAGCCAACGTCTCACGCTTCAGTTCCTCAACCCTGTGTGAGGAGAGGACGTCCACCACCATGACCTTGTACTCCTCCACCTCACTGGCTTGGTCAGTGGAGAGCAGATGTGCACGGGAGAGAGCATCAGCGACGTCAGGGTCCCTGCCCCTCTTGTAGATGACATTGAGGTTGTAACGCTGCAGGCGGAGCATCATCCTTTGTAGGCGCACAGAGGCTGTGCGAAAGGTGGCTTTTTTAGTTTGGTAAATGAGCGGCTGATGGTCAGTCTCGACAGTCACAGCCCGTCCATGTATGTAGTGATGGAATTTTGTGCAAGCGTAGACAAGGGCTAGGAGCTCCTTTTTAATCTGAGCGTAGCGTGACTCAGTCTCTGTGAGGGCCATTGAAGCGAAAGCCACCGGCCTGTCGTTTTGGAGGCAGACGGTACCCAGTCCGTGCTGTGAGTCGTCAGCTGACAGTTGTGACGACCCCCTGCACCCCCTTAAGGCTCTTTGATGCCACTACAGGGATACTACTTAGATAAGGTGATCATAATCACATTATTGATCACACCTGGGTTAATAGGCGGGGTATATAAGCAGGTTAGGTCTCTCTCTCAGTAGGCACTCTTTTCGGTTGTTGCAGATACTATTACGGTATTCTTTCACTTGGGCACGTTGGTTTGTTCTTTGTCTTTAACTCTTTCCCCTCATCCTCACTCTTATTAGCTATAGTCTCATTTCTAACATACAGACGCATTCACTGCATCCACTCACCCACAACCTCTATCTCGCACTTAAACATATACCCCTAGACATTCGTTACTCCTTGTTTGTTTGTTTGCCTTGCTAAATAAATTACATTTTTGCTTTAAAACTCAATTCTGTTGTTTTCCCTTTACTTATGTGATGGTGAAGTGTTTCACCGTAACACAGTACAACAGGTTGGTGCACATCAAAGTACCGCAGCACCGGGGGACCTGCGATAAGTTCTTTGAGTTTGGGGAATGCCGCTGTGTGGAGCTCCAGCCAGCACCAGTCTACATCCTGGTGCAACAGCTCGCGCAGGGGTGCCGTGGGCTCGCTGTAGTCTGGTTTGAATTTGGCCAAGTAGTTTGTCATGCCTAGGAACCTTTGGAGACTGCACTTGTCCTCCAGACGGCAGAGTTCTTGGCAGGGTCGGGTTTAAGACCCTGGTTGGTGAGCAGGTGACCGACATAAGCAACCTCAGTGACCCTGAAACTGCAATTTTCAGGGTTCAGTCTGAGATTGACAGCCCGTATCCTGTCCATGACTTGGCGGAGATGTAGATCATGCTCCTCTCTCGAGCGGCCCCACACCAAGACGTCATTGATCACAATTGCATACGGCTGTCCTTTGGAAAGCTGCTCCATGCACCTTTGCAAAAACCTCACTCCCCGTGGTGATACCATAGGGCATCCGTAAGCACAGTGGCCCACAGGAGTCATGAAGGTGGTGAGTTTTGAGGATTCTTTGCTGAGCGGCACCTGCCAGAAGCCACACTTAGCATCCAGAATGCTGAACAGTTTGGCATCAGGCATGTCAGCGATCATCTCTTCCTCAGCTTTCAGTGGGTGGTGGGGTCTGAGGAGGCCTTTGTTGAGGTTGACGGGGTCGATGCAGCCACCATGGCTGAAACCCATTCAGTGGGCTCTTGAACAGGTGTGATGACTCCCAGTTGGGTCATTCTATGCAGTTCTGCCACAATCTCGTCCTCAATGGCCAGTGGCACCGGTCTTGGAGCGCATATAGTGGGGTGCACGTGTCATCCAGGCGCATGTGATACAACACAGACAGCTTGCCAATGGTGCTTATGTCGAATAGGTCGATGGACTCTGTCAGCCCTGGCGCTTCCTGCTGGATGACGGCATGCACCTCTGGTCCAAAAGTCAAATAGCCGGGTCTGACACTGTCTGAGACCCAGCAGTGGTTTGACGTTTTGTCCACCAAGAGTCTGACCTCCGTAGGCTCCAAGATTTGCTCTTTTGCTTAGATTGACGTGAGCAGTAGGATCAATGTGCTGTAGAAGAGCCCTGGATATGATGTTGCATTTGTCCCCAGCTTCAATCTTCACAGTAAGTTGTCTGCCAGTGTTGCATGTAGACAGTTCAGTAAACCTTTCATCTTGCTCATGCACATCCTCTGGCTTGTGTATGCTCTCACAGTAAAACATTTCTACAGTTTCGCAGCGAAACTCTCGTGCCCCTTACACCGCACAACTCTGACAGTTGCCTTTCTTGACATGACACAGCAAAACACAGTCAACATAACTAACTAACATAAACGTCTCGGTGACGGTGTCGGGAACAATAACTCAACCCACGCAGCAATGCTAACCCACCCATAGACAAACAAACCCAACACAATGTCTCTGCCCCAAAGGACCTAGGAGGGCGCCAGAGGTCCAATTTGCGATGGTCCTAACCCCCCCTCCCCCCAGGATCCCTTGCGGCACCCTGAACTCGGCGACCACACCCACGGTCGCCACAATACATTATCTTACTTATTACACGGCTCTTCTCAATGCAGTGGAATGCTCACATCCAGCATATTTGACCGCTGTCAAGGAAAGCTGATTTTTTGCCTCTGATTCACGTCATCTGCATCACTCCGCAGTCCCTAGCGTATTTTTCAGAGTTGGGGATCGAGCCCAGATCTGCAAATCCACAGTTCTACTCTAAACCAAATGAACAAAAGGGAAGGGTATAGACTCAAGTGCAGAGAGATTTAACTGAAGTGTTGTTTATTATAAAGGAGTCTTTGGGCAAAAACACAGAAGATCACAAAATTCCAAAGCGAGGGCAAAATCCAAAAAGGGCAAAAAAGTACAACAGAGAAGGTAAAAAGGTAAACTCAAGTGGAGAGCAGGCAAGCGGACAAAAAACAGAGAATCATAATAATGTCCTATGCAAGACTTAGCTTGGGTCAGAGAACAAACGTGGCACACCAAAGACTAAACACTGAACATAGACAAAAGCCGGGCTTAAATACATGGCTTCATTGGTCATGTGACAGGAAAAACAAGACACAGGTTACAGGAGTAATTGGCAATGCAAGGAAACAGAAAATACTTAAATAACGAATGAATGGCCACAAGATGCCACCAAAGTCCAAAGTGCAAAAAAAAAACTTTTTTCAAGTTGCCAAGGTTGCCAAGTTGCTAAAGACACACTGTGTGAAGCTATCTTTTCCTTTTGGCAAGTAGCCATCACTAATAATACCAATACCTACTCATAGATAGTATCAGAACGATAACCTGTTGAACTCGTAGGCTACACCACGGTCGGGATGCATCTGCAGACCACTGCCACATAAATAAAGGTAAGACACGATATTTATTGCTTAAGATTTGCTGGTGCTGTGGCGAGGTCTTTTGTGTTTTTTGCACTCAAGTGGTTGGCTGTTATAACTTGCAATTGATAGTCGGTGGAGTCAGTCTCTTGTTGACACAAAGTGACTTTTGGTCATTCTTGCTTTGCTTGAATTCTGGAATAATTGTGGGGGGGGAGTGCATGAGTTTTGGTCAGAATGCAGGATGTAGGCTAGATTGGATGGAATCCCAGGTAGCAAACAGTCATTGAAACTATGTCAAATCAACATTCCGTTGTCAACATTAAATCATTGAATCAACATCGAACTCTGATGTTGATTCTACATCATTTTGCAGCCTTTTTTTTATATTGAAACGACGTAGAAATCCTGCCAATAGATCAACGGAATTTCAATGGTTTTTCCATTATCAGGAATTTTGAAACAATGTTGAAATTTCAATTATACTAAGGATCAAAGTGATTTCAATGGAATTTCAATTACGCACCATTACAAGCAGAGGCTTGTAATGGTGCGTATTGCGTAGCATGATAAGCATGATAAGGTGCAAGGAGCAGAAAAAGTTGACATGGGTGCTAATTTGGAGTTGAAAAAGAAAGCTGGCTTTATTTTATCAGCTGAGGGCATTTTCATTGCCATAACAACTTGAGCTTATCAACAAGTACAACATGTTCTAATATTATCAGTCTACGTCACTCCCCGCTCTACGCCTATGTCGTTGGCAGAAAGAGACGAGACCAACAGTACCGCAACTGCAAATTAACCACACGGAGATAACCAGGGCAAGTTACTTATTTTACTTGAGTTTTAAATAAACATAATACCATAATGACAAAGTCATGACAGAGGGACTTGGTGTCTTTATTCATGCTTGAAAGATAAACATATATCATTTTTTAAGTGACCAATGTTTACTGTTTAAAAATGTTTTGAATTATATGCAAACCCCAGTGAATCATTTGTTTTGAGATTCACACAGACTTAGCAGTCTTGTCTAATGTTACAAATTCACTTAATAAACTGAACTTGAGACTTATTTTAAGTTGTTGCAGATGTTATCTCCGCTAATTGTATTCATCTATTTGATAATAAGGTGATTGTATGCAGAATGCTGGTGGTGCCAGCAACTCATATAGTTGTTTTGTACAGATAAATAAATAAATATTAGCAGGTTCTCAATTCAGGGAGAGCGCGAAAAAATGTCTGTCTCCTAGGGGGGGAATGACAGAAAAAAAAAAATGAAACTGAAAATTAGCACCCTTTTTTTTTGCATCAGAACAACAAGATTTTTTTGCATCAGAAGTTTTATAAAAATGTATGGGTCCCTGAAAGTGAGACAACATAGTTTAATTCTCCCGAAAAGTGGTCTGTTTCTCATAGTATTAGGCTAGTGAATGTTGTACTTTTTTTGCATCATAAGTTTTATAAAAATATATGTTGATACAATTTATAAAATTGTATGGGTCTATGAAAGTGAGGCGACATAATTTAGTGCTCCCGAAATAGTGGTCTGTTTCTCATATTAATAATCTAGTACATGTTGTACCAATGTGTTTCAGTAACTGTGTAAATCAAAAAAAGGGGGAAATATGGTCATTTTTGAGTGAAATTTACACAAAGGAAATGTAATATACCTCAAATTTGTTATTACAGTTCACATCCATTTGATTATTCCATCATCCAAACAGTCTTCTTTCCTTTCATCATGGTTCAGAACTGCATTATTTAGCTGACACTGCCAGCTATTGGCTTAGACATACAACAGCATATTAACTAAGAAAATAAAGGTTGAACAGGACAAAATAAAAATCATGGATAATATAATACTACATTTACAAAAGTGTTGTCTATAACTCAGATTAAAAAGTTATAAACGATTTACTTCTTCTTTAACAGCTAGAGACTAGCCACAATGTGTTTAATCCTTTCCTCCGGGATGAAATACTCATTGGTATTATGAGTTTAACTGAGGTTTAACTGTTATAAAAGGTCTGTGCTTTTCTGACAATAAACCAGCAGACTGTTCAAAAATATACAATGTGTTGGATTGATAGACAAATAGACAGATTTACCCATTTTTTTCAGGTGATGATTGATATCAATTAGTAGAGGCGATCAATTTTTGAAATTAGCAAATTAAAATTATGGTTTGATATAATAAATGATCGTTAAACTTGAGCAAAACAAAATTTATGTTATTTGGAAACTTGCAGAACAAATGAACAAATAAAGATACAGATTGATGGCGTGGACATTGAACGAGGTTAATCAAATAAAACTCCTTGGTGTAATAATTGATGAGAAACTAAACTGGAAATATCACATAAAACATATAAACTCCAAGTTGTCAAGAAGCATTGCAGTATTATATAAAGCTAAACAGGTTCTGGATCATAAATCATTACACATCCTCTATTGTTCACTGGTTTCACCTTATTTAAGTTACTGTGCAGAGGTTTGGGCAATAATTACAAAAGTACATTACACAATTACGCTATACGACCATTTTTCAATGCTGGGTATAGGGATCATACAAAACTCATTATTCATGCAGTCAAAAATACTCAAATTAACAGATCTGGTTGAATTTCAAACAGGCACAATTAATGTTTAAAGCAAAAAATAACAAACTACCGGCAAATATTCAAAAAAGAGAAGGGAGTTATTTTTTACGGGGATTGTTTAATTTTAAAATGAAAAAGGTGCGTACAACCAGGAAAAGTTTTTGTATTTCTGTCTGTGGAGTAAAATTGTGGAAGAAAGAGAGCTCAAACAATGTCCTAACATAAAACTATTCAAAACAAGGTTAAAGGAAATGATTCTCACAGGGAACAAGGATGAAGGTGTTTGATTTTCATTGGGTGTTAATTGTTTATTTATTTGGTTTGTTATTTATTCTTTTTTTTGTATTTATTTTTTTCTGAATTAAAATGATAGTTTTGATACTAAAATACATCAATAGTGAGATAATATCTATATATTTTTATGAATGTTTTTTGTTTACTTTGTTTATTTATTTATTCATTTTTTGACAAATGTGTAAGAAATTATAGTATATATCTGATATGAACATATAAGTTATACATTTTATTTTAAAAAAAATGATATGTTTGGATACGTAAAAAATATATATATATATATCTAATATATATATATATTTATTAATAATAAATGAAAATGTTAATAATAATAATTATTATGACTAAGGAATCTTAATTTCAATGAGTTACGGAGAAGGGGTGGGATTAAATAAGTGTAAACTTCTTCCCACTCCTTTTCGAACATGTTACAATTATCGAGTATTATCATTTATGTATCTAATTATGCTTTCTATTTTGTTTAACATCAGTAATTTGTGTATGACAGATATAATTTTGTTTTCTTTTAATGTTCGAAATAAATTTCAATCAATCAATCAAAAAAAAAAAAACCCCACCAGAATAAATTTAGAATCAGGTCACCCTAAAATGCAGCAGAATGCAGGAAATCACATCTACGATATTCAACCCCCCCCCGCCCTTTATATACTTCATATACCCCTGTGGCTTCCTGGGGCTGAGCCCCCCCAAAGTCAGAACCTATAATTGCCCCTGGATACAGCGTTCAGCTGTGCAACAAATATATATTTTTACAATCTTGACAACTTTTTTAGTGCTATGTGTATTCACATGTTTGCCCCTTCTGAACTTAAACACACAGTTAATTTCCTTTCCTAGCTCCTCTTGTTTATGTTGGTAGTTTAGCCATGTCATGTCAAGTTGTCAACATTGGATACATGGAGCAGGACATAGTGGGTCATATGCCCGATGCTTTTTGGAAATGTTTTCTTCATCAAAAGTGCCAGACAGATTTAGTATACATTTTATTCCTTAGTAATTAGCTACATGGGTATGCCGTCTTTCAGAACCTTTCATTACCGGCACTAAAGTTTAAATGTGGGTTTAAATGTGGTCGATAGGGTTTAAATGTGGTCGATAGGGTTTAATGTGGTTCATAGGGTTTACATGTTTAAATGTGGTCGATAGGGTTTACATGTTTAAATTTGGTCGATAGTGTTTAAATATGGTCGATAGGGAATACATGTGGTCGATAGGGTTTACATGTGGTCCATAGTAGTGTTAAATGTTCTTTTCCCTCTCTCTCCACCTCATCCCTCACTCTCCACCTCAAGCTGGTGTGTGGTGAGCGTTCTGGCGCCGATTGGCTGCCGTGCATCACCCAAATGGGTGCTACATACTGGTGGTGGTTAGTGAGGTCCCCCCCCCCCCCCCCCCCTTCACTGTAGGCGTCTTTGAGTGTCTAGAAAAGCGCTAAATAAATTCAATGAATTATTATTATTATTATTAAAGAGAGAAAAAAGAGTGCATCCATTGTACCCAGCACTTCTGAAAATGCAGTTCTGAACAGTGGCGGTGGGTCAATAGAGGGCGCTAGGGCTAAGCACTTTTCCACCCTTTTCGGTGGAGGAATTGGGCCCAAGCAATGTTATACTTAAAAGCAGCAAGTAAGTTACATATTAATTCAGTCTTTCGGCCTGTAGCATATAAACAAAATGAAGCAACTGTCCCATATTTCTAATTGCATTTGAAGTAGACATTGAGACTCACAAAAAATGGACGCTATAGGACAGTGATCATGATTTGTCTCAATATCAGAATAACAACAATGGGTCAAATAGCAATGGCTGGTGGAATGGCCATAAAGTAGATCTGTATATGCAGTGTAAGCTTGTCCAGGCCCTGTCAGGATGTAGGCTTTGAATCTGAATGAATAGTAGGAAAATAGGTAGTGGCCATCCCCAAAATGCACCAGAATACAGGAAATCAAATTATTAAATTCAATTTTTCTTATGGGGGGGGGGGGGGGGGGGGGGGACCCCAGACCCCCTGTCTATGAGAGTAATCTATAGCAGTACCACTAGTTGGCCTGTAGGGGGCATGAAATTGAAACCGGGATATCTCTTAATGGAGGCGTAATGCCATCAAACACGACCTGGTAGCACGCACAGGTAAGGCATTTGTCAGGGTATTGATGTTTTTCAATCATATTAGCTCACAGAATGATACGCATTATATTGTTGGAATTTGTGGAGTCCCAGCTTTCATGGCATATCGTTTGTTTAGGTAAAATATATGTTCTGAGTACATTAGCGCTAAAATGCTACCGGAAGCAGACGATTAGCCGTGGAGGAGGAACCGAGCCTCAAACCAGACTCCTTCTCAAAAATGATGTCTTTCACATCTAGTTCGTCGATATTAGCCCAAAGAATGATGTGGGTTTAGATTATTGGGATTTGTGGAGTCTCAGCTTTCATATGACATACGTTTTATACGTTTGTGAAGACAACGTCACGTGAAATGGGTTTCATAAGGGCATTAGCATTTAGCTGCTACCGGAAGCTGCCAATCAGCCGTGAGGGAGGAACCTAGCCTCAAACCACAGACTCGTTCCCCCAAAACTATAACTCGTCGGAACTAATATAAACTGGAAAAGATCAGGGTCGGTGGAAGTAGACGAACACAATGTCCAACATTGTGCCTGTCCTTTGCAGTGTGTGAGTTTATTCGCTATAAAAGTGGACACGGTGGTGTCAACCAAGGCGGGAGTCTCCATAGGGACCCGTTGTAATATGAACCGGGCGGGCGGCGGGGCCACACACAAACGTCTGATGTTTAAAGGTCCCTCCCATGACATGCCACCGGGTGTGGGTTGATTAGCCGTTACGTTTGCTACAGTCCACTGGGTAGGCTGGTAGACTGATCTATCCCGCACACATTTAGGTCGACACGCCCACCTGTGATGTCATAAGGGACAGATTTCCAAAAGGCTTGTATCTTTCCGACAGATCTTTGAAACATGATTAACAGTGACACTGACGTATAAGTTTCACATCGTGTTTCTAGGTTATTGACCGTTTAAGTTTAATGTTGTTTTTAGGTTAAATATTGACGTTGAAAGCTAGAGCACAGTGGTGTGTCATCAGAGCTGCCAACTCTCCCGTTTTTCCCGGGTTTCTCCCGTTTTCTGATCCATCTCCCGCCGCCCTCCCGTTTTGTCATTTCTCCCGGTTAACTCCCGTATTTCACGATGTCCAAACTTATTTTATTTATAATCAAATCAAAATGTGTGTCGAATGTTCTAAAGTTGCCAGATCATGTATCAAACGCAAGCATGAGAGGCAACGCAAGCGTCAGCCAATCAAATGCATTTGCAGCAAATACGACAGCACAGGCTGTAGCCAATCAGATCACGTCTATTGTAACTTCTCAAGAGCGCAGAGCTAAAAAAAAAAACATGGCGGAGCAAACTCCGTAAATGGTCGTATGAAAATGGCAAAAGCGGGTGTACCATCGAAGAAGATCAAATATATGTGTACTTTTAAGTCGGAATGGACCAAAGAGTATGATTCAATATCAAATAGTCACCTGGACAATAGTCACGCTTTTTGTAAAGCGTGTCGGGTTGATTTTAATATAGGGCACGGCGGTAAAAATGACGTCCGTCAACATTTGAAGTCCCTGAAACATGTCCGTGCTGCCGGGGCACAAAAGGGCACTCAGGCGATAACGGGTTTCATCACTAAGGGACAAAACGAGCAGGAACAAGTGCTCCAGGCTGAGCTGAAAATGGCAATGTTGGTTGCCAAAAACAACCTCTCGTTTTCGTTTTGTAATAGTAGTAGTAGTAATAGTAGTAGTTAGTTAATAAATAAGTGATTGTCAATGAATTCATTGTGAATACATACATAATGATACATAAAAAATACGTTTTTTGTTAATGAATACAGTTATTGTGTATTTATTTATATACTGAAGACTACATGATGAATATGTATGCACAACATCCCTTAAAACCAACATTTGTAACCACCTCTGTCATCCATGCTCCCCACATCCGGCCCCGCCCCCCGCCGCCGAAATCTCCTGGATTTTGCTTGTCAAATGTTGGCAGGTATGGTCATCACGCACGCAAGTAGTGCTCAACGGAGTCACGTCGACCAACTGAAAATATTGAAGAGCGGGATAAAAACAACACAAAGTAAACAAGTAAAACACTTAAAAATTATAGAAATTTCTGTTTTAATGATTATGAAGAACAAAGTGCTGTTTTTTTAATTGTTTAATCGAAGTTAAAATATAAAAAATGTTGCGAGGTCTGAAGAAGTGGAAGTCGCTGTCCTCCAACTGACTTCTATTATAATTGTTAAGGTTTTAGAAGTTGATTATTTCTGAAACTACAATATTTTAGATGTTAGCTTAAAATCATAAATAAACTGATAATCCAGTGTCTGGGTACAGTTTTGCAACTAAACATTGTGTTAACAATCAATGTATAGAAGCTAAGAGTGTTTAGAAGAAATGGCCTTCAAGCAGAACACACACTCTGATGGTGTCACGCTAATCGTGATATATTTAAATTTTCACTTTAAGATCACCCATCTTTAAAACCTTTTAAGTGTAAAATACTGGCAAGTAAGCCATTGTATCTTTGCAAATCAAAAGTGAGGTGTATTTATTAGTACTACAAAAAGTGGAAATCGAACTTGGAAACCTGTAAAACAAATACCTATTTAGAAGCGAGTCAACAAGACATAATCATACAATTCTGGTTTAGTACAATAAGCCATGAACTTGGATTGAAAGAAACTAACATTTAATTGTAAAGGAATTGTTGTATTCCAGGTTATCCATTTGTATTATATTGGTAGTCATAAATTGTGAATTTGAATGAATAAAGCCATAAATAAAGCTTCAAACCTTAACGTGTGTGTGTGTGTGTCTGGGATCGAATGGCTGGTGGACATGACGTTAAATGTATGTAAATATTTTGTGGGCAGTGATTGTCTCAACTTACGCAGTCCCACTTGAAGTCCATTTTTCAAGAGTGGTTAATAGTGTGCCTGCTTTTTTCTGCATATTTCTTTGCAGTTCACCTTTCCATATCGTGGCTTCATTCCTCTCCCTGGGTGATTCCAACACAGCTTCTACGAGGTAAAACAACACAAAGACGCACACACAAACACACACATCAGTATGGGTTGGTGGCAAATGCCCTGAAAAATAACGCAGAGTAGTTATGTATCTCGTTTTGCTATTGAGTAAATCACTAAGTGGGTTGCAACAGCATACCGGCAACGCTGTACACAAAGCCTGAGTTTAAGTCTTATGTGCATGAGTACAGTGAGAGAAGTAGTGCAAAAGTTAAACGTACCTATACAATCCACGAGGGCTGTCAGGAAGGGTCAGTGACGTCATCTCTGCTATTTCCGAGTTGCCTAATACCAGACTCTACAGTATATAATATGAACTGGTCTGGCAATTATGTTGTCACACACGCACACGCGCACACACACACACGCACACACGAAAGTTATGTTTTTAATACGTCTCTTACATCTCCTTTCCTCTCTCTCCCCGCTACTACTATTGCCAGCATGGTGACAGTGGAGTATGACGCGGTATCTTACCATGCGCTACCGAAGGGGCTCATCAATTCTCGACATCGATTCAAATATGTCCTCGTATTCCTTTTCCTCGCCGTCTCTGTTTTCATCTTCCTGCTGCGTGACATTGTCACTCTGGAGGTAAGTGTTGCATCGGTCTTTGTGCGAGTTAAATTTTGTTTCATACAATATTGGTAAATTCCCTAGTTAATCAGGGCAAAGGTTCAATTGTAGTATTGGTTATCCTTATTTATATTGTTTATTTAAACTTGCTGCTAGGCCTTGCCTAAAGAAACTCGAAGTATACTTTTTAATAATGGTACGTCTATAAATGTATCCAGCTAGCACTATTGAAGGCATTATTGAAGTAACTCAACACGGTTTGCATATTGAGTTTTTGTGTAGCGCTCACCCGGTTGTGTGTAGCACTCACCTGGGTGTGTGTGGCTCTCCCAGTGGAGAGCGCTGGCTCTCCCAGTGGAGAGTTGAGGAATGACAGGGATGATCAGTGTATTTATTCTCTGATGCGTTAGTGAACTGTGCGAGCACAGGCACCAACCAGAGGCGGAGCCAGACTTTGTGTACATCCGGGGCTTAGCCCAGAGGGGGGTCTGGGGGTCGTCCCCCAGAAAATTTTGAATTTCTAAAATGCGATTTCCTGCATTCTTAGTCCATTTTAGGGTTACCTGCTGGACATAGGCAAATCCTAAATCTCTTCTAATTCATAGCCTACATTTTCAGTTGCAGGGCCTGCTCAAGACAATACTATTTAATGGAAAGAAACAATAACCACTTGACTTCTAGAGATTTTTATGTAAACTACAATGGGAAAATTTAGACTTATAATTTGAGACTAACTTTCAGCAGATTCAAAGTGCCTTTGAATCATGTTAATTGCCATTTTTATTTTTTATTAAAAAAAAAAAAGGAAGAGACTGAAAGGTTTCTCCCATAAGGCAACTCTATTTAATGTAAAGAAAACATATTACAAATGCAAAGTATTGTGACACAAGATTAACAACATCATTAGGCCTACTCACTCGCTGAAATATCAGTGCATTATCATTTTAATTTTATCTTAATTTTAAAATAATAATGATAATGCACTGAAGTATTAAACATATGCACACAAATAAGTACTACATTGTTTAGAGGACTGTCCACATCTATCACTCTGTTAGAACTCATTTAAAAAGGGGTCAAAGTTCAATGAACGTGGATATGGACGCAAGCTGAAAGTAAACAAGACAGTCTAGCACCAGCCACTCATCGTCGGTAACATCGTTAACATGTTGGCTGCTGGCCAAACAGCGAATGCAGCATCGCGATATCTGTACATTTCTTGTCTAAATCGTTAATAAAGTTTGAATTTAAAATAACCGATATGTCAGACATGGATATTTTTTACCTCTTCATGATATTCAGTGCACCTCAACATTTCATTTGAGGTAACATTTGGTAAGACACAACACCGTACAATATAGGCTGGGACAGAATCGCAATCAGAAAAACGGATTTCTGACATTTTAAACAACGCTGGTAATCTTATTTTTTGTGAAAGGAGTAATTATCATAGCAGCCTAGCTAGCCGAAGCAGGCTATTTAGCACTAGCACAAGCACTACTGCTCCCGGCCAGCGCGCATCAAGGTAATTTTTCACTGACCTGAAACATTTGACAGGTCATAGGCAAGGGCTGCTGCTGCTACGGTATGACTGGATGTTGGTTTGGAAATATAATTTCTATTGTCCATGGTAATGTTTGTTACACACCCTGAGGCAACTATAACAAAACGTCCTGGCAACCGTTCTAAACAACCGAACGAGAGATGGCATTTTCCATTGCTTCCATGTGTTTCTTTCAAAATGAAAATAAATCAATTTCAAGAGGTGAAAATGACTACCAGTCGAAACATGAGGGAAGATGTCAGGGTTGTCATAACTTCAAAAGCTTAAAAAAGATCCGGGGCTTTTGACGTGAGATTCGGGGCTTCAGTCCCGAAAGCCTCCCCCAAGCTCCGCCCATGGCACCAACCTAAATGTTATCACCCTGACCCTCACACACGGCTGATGCACCGATTGGTTGTTTGTCCGCTTGGGCTGCTTGATTATTAAAAAAATCATATTCACGATTATTCAAACGATTAATTTTAGAGTTTGAAAAGATGATGCATTTGTTCAGCATTTCGCTCCCAAAAAACCCTTTGTAACTGGAAAAACAAAATTGTACAAAAATGTTTCTACTTGTGCCATTTTTCCAATCTCTATAAAACATTGAATTGATAAAAAAAAATAAAGTTTAAACTCGATTTTAGTAGTTTGGAGATCGGTTGACAAAAACGCCCGAAATCTCGATCAAATTAATGGACAGCCCTCGTGTCTGCACCTTTGAAGTTTGATGCACTCATGACGGCGGAGACAATGAATTCAGTTTCAGTTTTCAGGGCGACTACTCAAAGCCGCGGCCCGCTTCCCTTTAAACCGGACCCCTATTCTCCTCCTCAGGGTCTGAGCTGCCACACGGCGTGGTTATTCTTCCCGCCCCGTAACTCCAGCTGCGCGGCTTACACCCAGAAGACGCCCCAGCCCTCCCAGCACCCCGTCCCCACCTTCTGCAGACACCGGGGCCCGGGGCCCACCCCCGACGAGGCCCTGGAGGACCGCCGCCTCCTGGACGCCATCGCCTGGCCCCAACCCCCGGCCGGCCCGGTCCCCGCGCCCCTCAACCAGACCAGCGACCCCGCCCACAGCCTGTTCGCCATCCTGGCCTCGCGGGGCCTGAGGGCGTGGCGCGTGGGCGACCAGCTGGAGGCCCTGGTCCAGATGAAGGACTTCCAGGGCCGTTCCAAGCGCCATGGCGGGGACTTCCTGGTGGCCCGGCTGCACTCCCCGGCGCTGGGGGCCGGGGTGGCGGGCAGGGTGGTGGACCACCTCGACGGCTCCTACTCGGCGCTGTTCCCCCTGCCGTGGGCGGGCCCGGCCACGGCGACGGTCACCATGGTGCACTCCAGCGAGGCGGTGGCCGTGCTGCGGCGGCTGCGGGAGAGGTGGCCCAACCGGATCTTCTTCCACAGCCTGTACCGCGTGGGCAACCTGTCGGAGACCACCGCGTGCCTGCCGTGCCTGCCGCCCGATTACCCGCTGCGGCCGCTGTGCAACCACACGGACCCCCACACCGGGGAGCCCTGGTACTGCTACAAGCCCGAGCGGCTGGGCTGTGACTTCAGGGTGAACCACGCCATGGGGGGCTACCAGAAGCCCCTCTACTCCAAGCAGGAGGCGCTGCTCTTTCGGAGGTCTGGCGCCGTACGATTGCTCTTCTCGTTTGTGACGTATATCTCTGGTGCTTTTATCCTTGTTCCTTTGATCACTCGCAGCGGTGTGAACCTCAAAGTGGTCCTCCATGCGTCGGGACCTGACTCGATCGACGTGCTTCCTCAGAAGATAGGTAAACAGTCGCACACAGTAGTACACAGTCGTTGCTACAGGTTATGGAGGAGGTTGCTTATGGGTGTTGGTGGTGCCCACTTGTATGTGTTTCATCTTGGGACATTTGTGTCATACTCATTCGTCGTAGATGGACAAAAGTTAGAGAACAGCAGCACCAGGGCAGAGTTGGTCAAGTACACCCCTGCTGGGTATTACTACCAAAGCTACTGGAAGCCCGTCGGGGGAACTCCTGCTCGCCGGTTTGACACTTCCTCGTCCATCACACAGTGCCTGACCGGCAAGGTGATCAACATGTACGGCGACTCCACCATGAGGCAGTGGTTCGAGTACCTCAGCGCCTTCATACCAGGTGAGCACTGACAACCCTGGGCGGCATGTGGCTCAGGAGGTAGAGCACGTTGGCTGGTAACCAGAAGGTCGCTTGTTCGATCCCCGGCGCCACCTGGTGTCCCTGAGCACGACACCTTACCTTAACTGCTCCTGACGAGCTGGCTGTCGCCTTGCGTGGTTGACATTGTCGTCGGTGTGGGAATGTGTGCATGAATGGGTGAATGTTAAGCAATATAGTTAATCGATTTCAGTGGTCGCTGGTTAGAAAAGCGCTTAATGAATGCAGTCATTGGCACTGGCCTGATTATCGATGATAGAAAAAATCATAATCATGATTATTTTGGTCAATATTGAGATCTCAATTATTCAAGCGATTATTTTCCGATTATTTTGAAAACACGATGCATTTATTCTGCATTTCTCTAAAAAAAAACACTTTGTAACTGAGAATTCACAAAATGTTCAAATAGAAAATCGAAAATAATGTAGAAAAATGTATCCAGCTGTTCTATTTATATTAAACATTTAATAATTAAAACAAATATACTTAAAAAGGTAATAAGAAAAAAAATATCGGTTCAACTCGAATTATATTAGTTTGGAATTTGGAAATCGCGATCAAAGTTGGATTAATTGCACAGCCCTACCCTGACCCTTACATTAGTCCCGTCATCATATTCCAACGAACTCCTCCTTTCGGTCTCTCCTACAAACCAGTGTTCAACCTGCACCGTTCCAAGATGGTGGGGCCCTTGATGGCGGTGGACAGCAAACACAACATCCTGATGAAGTACCGCTGCCACGGGCCGCCCATCCGGATCCGACCGGTCGTCGTCAGCGAGCTCCGCTACGTGGCCAACGAGCTGGACGGCCTGGCCGGCGGGCCCGACACCGTGGTGCTCTTCAGCGTCTGGGCCCACTTCACCTCCTTCCCCGTGGAGGTCTACATCCGCCGTATGCGCCACATCCGCCGGGCGACAGTGCGGCTGCTGGCCCGGGGCCCCGGCACCCTGGTGGTCATCCGCTCGGCCAACTTTGTGGCCATGGACCAGACGACGAGCACGCACAGCAGTGACTGGTTCTCGCTGCAGATGGACGGGGTGCTCCGGGCCATGTTCCAGGGCATGGCTGTGGTGTTGGTGGACGCCTGGGAGATGACCCTGGCCCATCACAGCGCCCACAACATCCACCCGCCGCCGCCCGTCATCAAGAACATGGTGGACCTCGTCCTGGCTCACGTGTGCCCCGACGAGACGGACAAGAAGAGCTAGTGGTAAAGAAAGACCCCAATTGCAATTGTAATTTGCAATATATATATATATATATATATATATATATATATATATATATATATATATATATATATATATATATATATATATATATATAGTATTTTGATATATAATATGGTTATATTAATTGAATTTACTGAACGCATTTACTTACCTACTCTTGGAAATTCTATCATGTGAGATACAATCTAATACGATTCTTATTAATTTATTAAACTGAAGCCTGTTACGAAAGTCGGCACGAGCCTCAGAAAGGCTGTTTAGTGTGGTGGTCTCTGTCCTCACCCACACGTCCATCTCAGCCGTCCTGGAACAGAATCCCAGCAAAAGACGAAGTACTCAAGTAGTTCATGCTTCAGCTTGAAGGTCTATCTTGAGCATTCATCATGTCACGCGGTTGATTAATAATCCAGTCCATTTAAGGTCACTATTTACAGATTGTAACTTTTGCACTGTGTGGAAAGTAGTCAATTATGGAACGTAAAACAAGGACATGTTTTTCTCTTTGTACCTGTCAGATTACCTTGACATTTAATAAAAGATGAATCTTTCACTCTCTTATCTTAAACTTCCTCTCTTGCTTACTTTAACTTCATGAGCTTAATTTAAATGGGGGTTTCACGGTTAAAGCCATCGTTTGAAAATTAACATCAATTCAATTAGGCAAAGAAAATGTGTGATTGTGTAGAGTTCCCCGAAAACTACTAAATACTGCGCCCCCAAACCCCTCTTATACACTTAAGTTCTGGCACTTAATGTACAAACCTTTTGTATGTTGTACATCCGTGCACTTAAAAATAGTATTTGGCATTGTGTAGCATCTTATCCTAGCTATCTTTGTTATATACTGGAATGGGTTAACCTAGAGATTGTTGGCGCTTGGCACTTGTTTCTATGAACATCCTGACTGTACCGAAAGCGATATATTGTTTCTCTTTCTTGGGGCGGCATGTGGCTCAAGAGGTAGAGCCACATGCCGGTTGGCTGGTAACCGGATGGACACATGGAGTGTCGAAGTGTCCCTGAGCAAGGCACCTAGCCCTTACTGTTCCTGGTGATTTGGCTGTCGCCTTACATGGCTGACACCGCAGTCGGCGTGTGAATCTGTGAATCTTAGGCAATATTGTAAAGCGCTTGGGGTGGCCACTGGTTAGTAACGCGCTATTTAAATGCAGTCCATTTACCGTTTCTCCTAACCCTTTTTTGGATAAAAGCATTTGCTAAATGTGCTAAACGTAAATTTACTTTACTACTGTACCGTTTCACAGCTTCATTCTACTGAGTGCAAACCATAGGTAAACTGAGACCATCCTGGTCTTGGAGGTCTATGTTCAAATCACATGAAAGAGTGCTTTCGCATATGCCGTTATGAAATAACTCGGCTACTTGTTTTATGTGGGCTTCAAATTGCTGCACTTGGTACACATGAAGATGTCCATCAATCTCTTGGAGAGCTGTCAATGGCTGAGCCCTTGTTTTGCATTCAATGCAAAACACGGGCTCTGCCATGACCAGCTTGATGCGAGTTGCGTCATCGTGGCTTAACATGTTTTTTCATGTGGATTAGGGATGAAATGGTTTCCGGCTTCATATTAACCCGCGGTTATCTGTTAAAACTGGTATACAAAGCTGGTTAAAAACTAAAACTCAAGTATGATTGACATTGAAAATCAGTTTTAAGGACTATGAACAACAAATAGTGATGATTTTGAAAAATATTGACCCGAGTCATTGAGCCATGGGCTCTGGGGACCCCCAACCCTAGGGCCCCTTGTCCTGGGTCCGCGGCCTGTTTCTCCGTCTGCTCCATTTCCAAGATCATGTTCATCTCCAGGGCCGCTGGGGCGTGTAATGGTACGGCAGGCCCTGCCCCAGAACCGCCATCCGTATGAGGTCGTACTGGGGTTGTTTCTACGGAAACAGGACAAAGAACAAAAGAAAAATAAAGGTAGGAAAACTTAAAAGACAAAATGACCCTAAAACCAAACCGTGACACCTATTTATTTATTTATATATATATATATATATATATATATATATGTGTGTGTGTGTGTGTGTGTGTGTGTGTGTGTGTCTGTGCATAAACAATTTTTTTGTCACACATTTTTACCACAACCTCCTCTGGGGACAACCAAGGGTTCAGCTGCCCTGTTCTAGGGCTGGCCGTTCCATTATGCGTCTGCACATTCATCTGTAAAATAACAAGATTGCTTTGTGTTTCCGCCTTGTTATTCAGTCTGTTGTGCGTACGGGACGTCTGTTATAATATGACATCTATTATTCGAAAAGGAATGATCACTGATCAGACCTAGACAGTATTTGAGAAATTCCAATCTCAATGGAAATGTTTGTATGCTTGTATGTTGGTGATCATCACTATGGAAACATCACTCTCCTTCCCTCCCTCCCTCCCTCCCTCCCTCCTTCGCTCTCTCTCTTTCTCCCGCTCTATGTCTCTTATTTAGAGAGCGACATTTCAAAATTTTAAATAGAATGCTTACAAAGGCCTTTGAATAGTGATGATATGAACAAGGTTTACATCATTTTTTATAGATATTTTGAATAAACATTACGATTAATATTTCAACAACTCTATCAACCTGTCTGAAGAATAGCTTATTTTTAGGACACTTTGAACAGCACAATATTTTGATTATTGTTAGAGCATGATCATGTTAAGAAAAAGGCAGAAGGGTTACCAATAATACAATCCATGGGACATTGGCTTACATGATTCTTAAAGGGAAACCTTTACCTCGTGCCAGGAACCACAAAGGAAACATAAGTGAGGGGGCGTGTGAATGGTTGAGGGTTTAGGATTGGCCAGGACTGAGCAACGATGTTAAAGGGGTGGTTCGGAATTTTGGACATAGGCCCTGATTCCCAAGTTAGCCTTGGTGTTCTTTATCATTGGATACAGTTTTCAACACATTTCATTCAGTCCTTTTAGTTGCAGAGTTCGCTCGTGCTAGGCTAGCGCATGGCAACGGGTAATGCTAGCCTGCTAATAAAACATCTTACCCACTCCACAGTACAGCTGAGGTAAATCAATTATAACGCCAGTTGTAAATGTCTGTGTTGATAGAATAATGTTAGAAATAAAACTAACCTCGCAATCGCATGAATCATCACATTTTGAGGGACTACTTTCTCAGCAGCAGCGGAATTTAATCTAGGCATCAGTCTGCCGCTGCCGTAGCCTACTACCAGGAGTATAACACTGCTGCTGGGACACAGCAAGTCGCACAAAATGCAATGCAATGCAAGGTTGCTTTTATTTCTAACATCATTGTATCAGAACAGACATTTACATCAACCGTCTGGCGTTATGGTTGATGTGAAAACTTTCTCCAACACAAAACCACCGTTGGGTTAAATTGGTCCGAGTGAATAAACAGGGAGCAAGGTTAACCGTTATCTGTGTCCGCCTCAAGGTAGATAATTTATGTTTCCGTGAGTTCGTTAGCATCTCATGGCCATTTCCACCACTGAGTTATAGCCTACTCTATACAGTCCGTAGGTATAGCCACTGTTCACTTATAACTCAGATACCAAACAGAGATGTGACCATCCTGTTTGCAGCAATTATGACAGCCCAAAAGTCACAAAATTCACAAACCTGAAGAGCCCTAATCCCCATTTTCAAATCGAACAACATTTATTATAACAATAATTACATATGATTGATGTAGGCCTAATTATAACTTTGGCAAACGCACGCCTGAGTGTATGCATGCAGGGAAAGCATTATCGTCGACGGAGAGGAGAACGTGCAGTAACTTCTAAACAAGGAAATTCCCTTTCACAGAGAGCAAAGTCATCGTTGTTTCCAGGCTTTCTTGCACTGAATACGAACATCTCCTGAATGCTCAAGACTAACTTCAGTTCGATTGGTTGAGCAGAGTAATCCATGCTGAAGGCCTAAGAGCACACATACTTCCCATGTGCTGTTTACTCTGGGAAAATATGTTCTTAGAGTCGCCCTTGAAGAAGCTGTGGCAGAAGCCAAGCCAGCCCATAGAAGCTGTCACAAGTGTCATCATGCAGACCGGGAACTGGGGCCAACAGTGAAAATATACACACACACACACACACAATGTCCCAACTCCCTCCCAGTGAGGAAGGCTTTGTTGTGTTATGTACTTTTTCTTAGCATTTCCCCTGTTTGACGTGTCACGCAAGGCTAGACAAATGACTATAAAATATATTTCTTTCACGTGTCTGATTTCGACTCCGTCTCATAGTGAAATGAACCAAGGCAAGGATGTTTCCCGGGGTTTTACTGTATAAGAAGTGAGCTTTATCGCTGGGCTGGATGAAAAGAGAACACACATCAACACAATGAGATCTATCAGCTGCTGCTTCTGTTATTCTCACCACATGAATTCGCCTCCATTCTGCTATTTATTATGACTTATTTTATATTTAGTTGTATTTATTTATATTCTTCCGCAGCAGGAGTTCTGAACCCTATATGACTCTAGGCCCACTTCTGTATTCGCAAGATATCAAGATAAAGCGTATACACAAGATTAATTGGAAAATAGAAGATTCTGGGCAGTGTTGAGGTACTGTTTGGTGAATGGAGACGGTGAAACAGCAGTCCAGTTATCTGTGCTCACGCTGTTTGAGACGTCATCATCAATGTGTGAAAGTGGGTTGGCCCACGGACAGCAGAATCTGAGTACGGAATTTCCCTGTTACGTTAAGATCAATGCCAAAATGTCACGCAAATCAGATTTAAGATTAATTATCTAAAGTCGGAAAGCAGACAAGCTAAAATCAGGCCGTTTCTCTCCCTTTCACTTCTGGTTTATTTCGACCAATCATGTTGCTGGAGGGGGGTATCGAAATGCACAATTGACTCCCAGCGAACACAAACTCAGCCAGCACTAGTTCACTTATCCATCTAGGAGGACAAGCTAAAACATTCTGTCGGGACCAAATGTTCTTTGAAGAAGCCAAATCAACTCCCTGCAGCTTATTATTATCCCCAAATGAAAGCTTCAACCACTCGGGCAAATGAGATTTGACATTTTAAAATGTCTCTTCAGTAAGATTTCTCATTGACTCTGCCCCGTAACATTTTGGGTGTCCGGCCAAAGGCCTACTGTGCTATGATTAGGTTTAGCTTTAGGATGCTTATGGTTGGGGTCGGTCATCACACAGAGGGGGCGGTGTTGAGGTGCTCATTAGCGTTAAATGCCAACAGCTGAGGCGGCAGGTGAGTCTCAGGTTGTAGGTTCTCTGAGTAGAGAGTCGGTGGAGGTGGTTCTCCGCAGCTTGGACTCCGAGTTTCTTGGATTAACACGAAGGACACACGTTTGGTCCAAGACATTTCTATGAGGGAACTTTTGGTTTTCAATACGAGGAAATTTGAGAGACGGGATTCAAAGCGCGGGCTGGTCACCTGGAGACGGGGTGCCGGTGCGCCATGACACGTAGCTGTTCGCCTACGGTGGCTGTGGACCTGTGGTGAGTACCTCTCACCTAACCCCCTACATAGGTAAGATCGCACTCAGCCGGGGAAAGATTAGGAACATGCCTCAAGTTTGGCGCACCATGAAGGGACAGACATAGGTAACGGGCTGCCTACCCAGGTAATGACGGTCGTGGTCGGTCTTGGCAAGTAACACTCTGTGCTGCCCCCCCTACAGAAGTACTAACATACCATAATACCATAATAGGAAGGCTTGATCCAAGATGACGTCAGACTTACTCTATCTGCAGTACCTCTGGGGCCCACCGGGTCACTCTTATTATGACTTATTATTATATTATATGAAGCGAAAAATGACTAACCTCAATGATGAGCTCAAACCGAGTCCCCGAGGCACATTAATAACATGAAATGCGCCGTCTAAACACCAATGGCATGACTCAGTGCGCTGAACAAAAAGAATGAGCCTCCTCTCCTGCACCGCCGTGTTGAGTTTCACTCAGAGGGGAGGAAATAAAGCGTCCCCCTCCATTCAAACGCACTTAAACAAACACCCACACTTCCTCTCTCCGTATCTGCTTCTACCAGCCATCGGCTCTTGCCGTCTGGCGACGCGATGACCCCCGGAGATTACCGCTTCAGACGCACGCCACTGTGTCTGGTATCGGGAGAAGTGTGTCGCCGGAAAAGATTCATCCGTTGCGTGGCTACCAAACGAGTTTGTTATTTTTTTTTTCTTGGTGGTCATTGCCCTGGCAGTGAACTGAGCCCTTTTGTTCCGTGTTCAAAGGGGTCTCTGTGTGTGTTTTTTCTTTCTCCACTCAGCACATGGGAGAATGGCATCGATCACCTTGATGACCCCGTGCTAATGAAGCATTGAGTGGATTTTCTCATTACATGATGGTGTGCATCATTGAATTATAATTACTGCGGAAGTGTTGGGGGGAGAAAAGAAAAAAAACGTCAAACGTTAACTGTAATTAAACAAAGGCCAACGACGCGCGCGCGGGGGTCCCTTATCTCGACGCGACGACGATGAAATCGCCGGTGGTTGGCTCTCGAGTCAATGTCAGACGGGAGCGTGCGGGTTATCTTGAGGGAATTATTAAAAAAAGGACATTGACAGGGTGTAAAATTAACAACCGGGGGGAAACGTTGTGCAGTTTGGCAGGAAAATAAATCCAGGGTTACGTTTTAAAATCAACCGCTTCGGACTGAGATTTTCTTTGCAATCTGGTTGGTAAACAGACAAAATTCCAAAGTTTAATTTTGGAGGATAGAAATTCCGAAGTTGAATTGGGAAGGTTAGGAATTCCAAAGTTGAATATGGGAGGTTAGGAATTCCAAAGTAGAATTTGGGAGGTTAGGAATTCCGAAGTTGAATTTCGGAGGTTAGGAATGCCACAGGTTAGGAGCTCGGACCTATAGAGTGTACATTTACCACGGCGCGTGATGCAGGAGTTCATTTCAACCTCCGACTACGTGTTATTGAAACATGTCGTTGCAAGCGCAGCGCGGATTTAGACCCCTTGTGACAGGGGATGGGCTGGAGGGAGAGAGATGGACACACACGACCCGGACGTATATTTGCATTTCGCTCCGTGCAATAATGAGGTGAGCAGACATGATGGTGGTGGAAATGCTGGCGCAGCCTTTTGGTATGGTCCATGGCACGGCGAAATGAACCGTGAACACACACTCAAGCCAACCCCAACCCGGCACACTCATCCACACACGCAATCCGCAAAAACACACGCTCGTGTCTTGGAGGCGAGGAGTGGAGAAGTCGCAGGGGCCCCCAAATCTCTCTCTGCAGCAGAGATTCATTTCATTGATTTCACAATAACACACAGAGACAGGCCTATTCCCAGAACCCCATGCAAACTGGGTTAAAAGCCACCACCATGTATGCATGTGTATATGAATAGAAAAAAATATATATATATATTTATATGTTATATTTTTTCTTCAAGTGAACTATTTTACATTTATTTGGAACCGCTTGGGGATTCTTGCAAAGCATGCTTTTGCCTCCACTCCTTGTTGTTTTTTTCGGAGTAGGGTATGTGTGCGTGTGTGCGTGCATGTGTGCGTGCGTGTGTGTATGAACGTGAGTTTGGGTGTGTGTGTGTGTATGCATGTTTGAGTCTGTGTGTGTGTGTGTGTGTGAGCATGCGCATGTTTGTGTGCGTGTGTGTGAGTGGGCTTGAGTGTACAGCCTGTGCATTGGGGGTGTGGGATGCAGTGTCGCTGTATCACAGTCCTGTGAACCTAAGCTCTGTTTGTGTGTGGGTGTGTTTCACCCCCCCTCCCCCCTCCCTCCCCCCTCCCTCCCCCCTCTCGTCCTCCCGTACTCTGGCTCAGTCAGCCAGTCACCAAATCTCCTGTGATTACCTGGATAGGCTCCTGTCAAAGCCGCGACGAGCCTCCTGATCCCCCCTCTCTGATCCCCCCGCTCTGATCCCTCCCTCTGAAACCGCCCCGGCTCAGAGCCGTGGTGGGGGGGGGGGGGGGTGTCGACACTTCTGGACGGGATTTGCGTCGGTTGAAAGTTGACACACTTGATCACTCACGCACTCAGGCACGGCACGCAAACACAAACACGCACACACGTGGACACACACACGTGTATACAAACACACACCAATATTTACAAACACATGCATACACACACAGGTACGTATACAAACACACACACAGAAATGTATACACACACACACACACACACACATAGAAATGCACACACACACATAGAAATGCACACACACACACACACACACACATACACACACACACAAACATGATAAAGACGCATTCACTGAGATGCCTTTGGAGCCAGAGCCTACAGTGTTATTTGTGACCCCCCCGTTCTCACCACATGCCCCCCCCCCCCATTACCCCCCCACCCACCCCCTCCCCTAAAAGCCCTCCCCAGGCTTCCGCTGGGTAATTGCCTTTTCATTACACTTTTAGCTCACACAGCGCCGCCAAACACTGCGGTGACGTGGAGGGAGAGTTCTAGAAAGACAACAGGCACCCCTCACACGCAGACTCTCTCTCTTGTCGGAGGATAATACCTTTACTTTGGCGGTGGGCGGCCAGGAAGGCAGCACTTCCTGGAGCCCGGCTAATTCAATTGGAGCCTCTCCTATTGTGACCATATGTCTCCCCCCGCAGTAAACACACACATACTGTACATACACACACACATACATACACACACACACAATCAATCATGGTGGATGCACAGGAAGCTCTCCTCCAAAGTAAAAGCGCTGCCTTCAGAGACCGCGTCCATCATACTTGTAGTTGGACAAATCTATTATGGTGATGCATGGGCTGGGTGACGGCTGGGGGCGGGACCAGAGAGAGAGAGAGAGAGAGAGAGAGAGAGAGAGAGAGAGAGCGAGAGCGAGCGCGCGCGCATGCGCGCGCCCTGAAGTGCCATCTTGCCCTCACACACACCAGGCACAGCTGATCACCACCTCCTCCACAGCACATAAGACCTGGCCTTAGTAGACGGCGGACATGGGCTTGACCAATAACTCAAAACTCTCTCACCTCTCTCTCTCTCTGTCTCTATCTCCAAAACTCTCACTGAATGCATCTCTCTCTTTGCTCACTCTCTTAAAACATCTCTCTCTCTTTCACTCTTCTGTTCCCTTGGTATCTCTCTCTCTCCCTCTCTCACACCTTCTCTTTCAATCTTGACTATCTCTCTGTCTTGCTCTCTCTCTCTCCCACTCTCTCACTCTTCCACCCTCTTTCACTTCATTTCTCTCTGCCTCTTTCAATACCTCTCTCTCTCTTTCAATACCTCTCTCACTTGATCTCTCTCTCTCTCTTTCAATACCTCTCTCTCCCTATCATCACTCACTTGCTTTCCCACTTACTCTCCCACACCATTATCTCAAGCTGGAATTCGCCCTCTCATCACTACCACTACCTCTCTCTGTCTCTCCCTTTCTCTCTCTTTCACTCTGTCATTACCTCTTGCTCAGTTCCTCTCTCTCCCTCTCTCGATCTCTCGCCTACTTTAGCCGCCTCTCTCTCCCTCTCTCTCTATCAACAAGCCCTTATCCTGCACAGAGGAAGATTCTTGAACACAGAGCACATTTGTGTTGTTTTCTCCCGCTCCTACAAGGCAGTGTAGGCGTTGATCGTAAACACACACAATGAGAAAAAACACTCTTACAAAAAGCTGTAAGCTCCTGTGAATGTTTGACACCGGTTGGAGGAATACAATCTCGCCATTGGCTGTCTGTTCATCATGTCCCCCTGAAATATAGAAATAAATCAATGTCAAGCCTGAAAAATGGAATGTATTCTTCCTGTTATCGTATTGATATGCCATGATTAAGTGATCATTAACAGATTTTGTTATTTCCGACACTAATCCTTCTCTTCCTACGTAGAGCTGCGCATTCTAAATCTGTGACCATGGATGTTTCTGAGGCGCTATCAACCCCCTGCTGAAACGTCTCCTGTCACATACATATCGCACATCACACTGACATGTATGTTGTGAACACACAAAGCTCTTTCCATTGTCACGTCTCCAGTATCTATCTCCATGGCCACATCTGGTAGGTCTTCTGTTACGAGACCCAGGCAGACTTTGACGGTAATGTCTCTCATGTCTCTCCATCCAAGACGACGTGTGTCTGGTTATGACTACGGTCACCCTTATTCTCAACGGCCCAGAACTAGCTTGCTCAGCTATTTTTAGAATATAAGAGAGTACTTATACGCATACCCATACACATGAGAGGGAAAATGTTGAACTCCCTTTCGGCCGAGAAATCAAGGAGAAGTTGACCTATTGAAGTCAGTAGTTTGAGATTTCGGTTCTCTACTGGTCTGACTCCGAACATGATGGTCGATGGTCCAATAGGAACCGAGTGGATGTTCCTGACAGTGACTCTTTTCTAGAAGCTGCGTATGAAGCAGTACCTTCTTACACAAGCAGAGCCTGACGGTACCCATTTAAATCAAAGGACTGAGATTCAATCAAAAGGTGTCGCAGTAACGACGCTCGTCCAATCTAACACTTGTATTCTAACCCTTACCCTGACACCAACCTATTCTTTAGGCTAGGAGCGGCGCATCAGAAAGATGCTATCTGCGCGACATTGAGATGGTATTTGAGGCTCATCGACAGACTGTGGATATAGAAAGGCGTGTAAAAAGGCATACAATGGAGTCGTCCCACTTCTGATCAGTTTTCTGAGGACTAGGAGAAGAATGACGGGGAGAAATGGAAGGGAATGTTGAAATGACTCATCTCGACAAAGATGTCTTCATGGGAATCGGGAATCTGTATCGTACCATCATCACAGTCTGACCAAGATGTGCGTTGGCGGATGTGTTTGTTTCCTGTCTTGCAAAGGTTGCACATCTAGGTGTTTATAAAATCTATGTAACATTCATAGAAGGTCTGAGAGGACGATCCAAGAGGAGAAGATCCAATTCAACTTTTGGATGGGTTTGAAGAACCGCTTTCAACTGCCCTGATGTGGCCGCCATTTTGTGTCCACTGTTTACAAGTCATGTCAGTGAGCAGCCACCTTTCACGCCTCAGTAACGAGCACTCATTACCACATGCTGTTAGCGTCCCCATGTGAGGACCTTATCTGGTACATGATGTGCGTGTCGATGGGGTTCAGGAGGAGATAATTATATGGAATAGGGCATGAAGTGCACATGCACATCATGTTGGGGTTTATTTGTTTCCAGACCCATTATCTCTGTTATTGTGGTTGGATCTGTTAAAATAATGGGTACCGCAGATCAAAGCAACCAGCCAGTTCATGAACTCTGGATTTTGAGTTTAGTACGCAACAGCCGGAACCCATTATACTGATAGTCCATAAATACCTGGAATAATACAATACTGTATTATGTTTTAGGCTATGATAGAGTATTCATTAGGTGACCGCAATATGACCTTGCATGTACGTCAGCATGTGGCAACACTGCGAGAGAAAGAAAATCATGGAGGATTTTGCTCTGGACATGGACAATGTCAACCATTTTCCTTTAAAGTACCTTTGACCTTAAAGTCCTGCTTTGAAACTACTTTCATCTTTGTAGCACTTAGTTGACACAACTCTAGAAACAGGAAACAATAGAATGTAGAAGGACAGTCGATCTATAGAACTACGCAGAAATCCAACCTATTCCCCTTCTCTTCCATCTCTCTGCTCACTCTCTCTCTAGCTCTCTATATCGCTCTTGCTTGTTCTCTCTCACTTTCACTCCCTCGTTACCTCTTTAATCCTCTCCCTCTCACTTCTTGCTCTCTCTCTCTCTCTCTGTCTCTGTCTCTCTGTCTCTCTCTCTCTCTCTGATTGAGCGGAAGGTGCGTGATTTGTGGAGCAGAGCGGAGCGTGTGTTAGAGCGATATTGAATGGTTTTTCAAAACTTTTTTCTTAGTTTTTTTGGGTAATTGGATCTATTATAGGTAGGTGAAGGTTTTGTAAGGTTTTTTTTGTGAGGTTTGTATTCTTTGGGATGTTTTTGTGCAATCGACCAGCGGCTGCTGGTCGGTGCGCCTGAAGCATGGTTGCGTTCAGCGATCTGAGCCGAATGCACGGCATCAAGATCTCCCCGACTTTTCCTTGCTCGGTTGAGGACTGCGGTTTGGCAGTGGGAGAGTTGATCGGGCATAGTAGCATTAAGTCCGCTGCCCGGATGAACGGGGCAGTCGTGATTTTTGTGGACAGCGTGGCGAAAGCCAACAAAGTAGTGGAGACCGGCATTGTGGTTAATGATTCATTTGTATCAGTGTCTCCGCTAACTACACCTGCGGCAAAGGTCACTATTTCCAACATCCCCCCGTTTATCGGGGCTGAGTTGTTGATCAGGGAGTTATCGAGGCACGGGAAAGTCGTGTCCGCTATAAGGAAGTTGCCGTCCGGTTTTAAGTCTCCCCTGATGAGGCATGTCGTGGGGTACAGACGGCAGGTGCATATGATTTTGAATAAAAAGGACGCGGAGCTGAACTTGGTTTTCAGCATTAAAGTTGATGATTTTGATTACGCAGTGTTTGTCAACTCTGGCAATCTGAAATGTTTTGGATGCGGCAGGGAGGGGCATCTCGCGAGAGCTTGCCCGGAGAAAACCCCTGCAAAGCGAGCTGAGCCTGCGGAGGCGACAGCAGGGACCTCGGCCGGTGTTGAGACGGTGAAACAGAGGGTGGCAGATGTGGAGAACCTCATTCAGTGTGTTGCCGTTGTTGAGGGGAAAAGGCTAGATGTGGAGGATGCAAAGCAGTGTGGCGAAAGTCCCATGAAAGCATCTAAAAGTGTGGAAAATGAAAAGCAGTGTGGGGAAAATCCAGAAGAGGCAATTCTGGGTGTTGAGAATGGAAGGCAGAGCGAATGTATTGTTCAGAAGGAGGGGAATAATGCAGTCAAAGAGTCAGCAGAGACTGTTGAGGCTGGGCTCATCCCTGCAGCAGAGGGATGCAGTGGCAGTGAGGAAGGGTTGATGGAGGAGGAAGATGTGTGTAAACCTCCTCTCCTCAAGAGAAAACAGGGCAGTGAAACCTGTGGCTCCAAAGCCAAGAAAGCAGCGGCTAGTGGAGAGCAGGAGGAGTCAGTGTCTAGTGATGAGCAGGCAGAGGTACAGTCTGAGGAGGAGGAGATGGAGGACGGTGCCACAGACAGTCAGCCCCTCACAGACTCAACGCTGCTTTCTGCTTCTCAGTTGGAAGAGTTGTACACTGTACAGAGCATACAAATGTTCCTTCAAAAAACAAAAAACATGAAGAATGTCCAATTTGAAGAGTATTTTGCAGATAAGAGTATGCTGTTGCTTTCAGTCAAGGCTCAGATGAGCATCAGAGGGGAGGGAGGTTTCTCTGAGCAAGAAGTCTACAGATTGAAGAAGATTGCTCTGAGACTCAAACAAGAGCTACATGCTGAAGACAATGTTTAGAGCAGTTGGCCTCCTGTTTCTTCTCCTGTGTGTGTCTCTCCTCACATCAAAAGCAATGACTTCTTTTAAGGTTTCCACTCTTAATTTAAATGGAGCTAGAGATGTGAGGAAGAGGGCTTGCCTGTTTGAAACTCTTAAACTTAAAAAAATTAATATAATGATGCTCCAGGAGACTCACAGTGATGTTTTTAATGAAACAAACTGGAGGAGGGATTTTGAGGGCAAAGTCATTTTAAGCCATTTTAACAGCACGAGTGCAGGAGTAGCTCTCCTGTTCTCCAGAGATTTTGTGCCCTTATCCCATGTGGTGGAAGAGCGGGTTAAGGGGAGACTGCTGGTAGTTAAGGCAAAATATGAGCGTTTTAATATTGTATTTATTAGTGTATATGCTCCAAATTCTGGCCCTGACAGAGTTCAGTTTTTAAATGAACTTGGTCTGGTTTTAAGTCAGTGTGTGCCAGAAGATTATTTGTTTTTGGGAGGGGACTTTAACTGCACAGCGGAGGATAAAGATAGGAATCATACGGAACATCATGCACCTTCTCGGAAGGCAATGTTAACATGGAAAACCACAGTATGAGTGACGTATGGAGGAAATTCCACCATAATGTAAAACAATATACATGGTTCCACAGCAGGGAACTTGTTTTATCTCTAGCTAGATTAGACAGGTTTTACTCTTTTACGCATCATTTTAGCATTTTTAAAGCGTGTAATATATGTCCAGTAGGCTTCTCTGACCATTCCATGGTCATATGTGAGGTTTTTATTGCAAATATGAGGAATAAGTCTGCATACTGGCATTTTAAAACTGCTTTGCTTTTAGATGCGCATTTTAGAGAGGTTTTTATTTATTTTTGGAAAGGTTTTAGAGAGAGGAAGGGGGATTTTATCTGTCTAAAACAATGGTGGGATCACGGCAAAATACAGACTAAGCAGCTTTGTCAGCAGTACACTCTCAATGTTTCTCGTGACATCACCAAGTCTATGAAAGATCTGGAGTTAGAAATAGTGGAGCTGCAGAGCTCTGCACAGTCCACAGGAAACGGAGGCTGTGTTGAGAGCCTCAAATCTAAAAAAGCCGTGCTGGCAGACCTGCTGGGCTCCAGAGCGCAAGGGGCGCTAGTCCGCTCACGTTTTCAGAGCATTTCTTTAATGGACTCCCCGTCCAAGTTCTTCTTCAGTCTGGAGAAGAAGAATGGCCAGCGCAGGCAGATCCATGCGCTGCGGTCAGAGGACGGACAGCAGCTCACAGGCATAGCAGAGATCAGGAACAGGGCGGTAGAGTTCTATGTGAAGCTATATAGCAGTGAGCACCAGGAGGATGATGCTGGTTTTGACTCCTTCTGTGAGAACCTGCCTACAGTCTCAGCGGAGACCAACAGAGAGCTGGAGGGGCCCTTGACTGAGGAGGAGGTGTTTTCTGGCTTGCAGAGTGTGCAGGGGGGTAAGGCCCCCGGCATCGATGGGTTGCCCTCTGAGTTCTACAAGGCTTTCTGGTCTGAACTTAAGGAAGACATGCTGGAGGTCTTCTCAGAGAGCTTGGAGACTCCTCCCTCCCACAGAGCTGCAGGAGGGCTGTGCTCACTCTGCTGCCCAAGAAAGGGGACCTTCAGGAGATTAAGAACTGGAGGCCCGTCTCACTGCTTTGTGTAGACTATAAGCTGCTGTCAAAAGTCCTGTCAAACCGGCTGAAGAAGGTGATGGACCAGCTCATTCACCGATCTCAGACGTACTGTGTGCCCGGCAGGTCCATGATTGACAATGTGTCACTCATTAGGGATATTTTGGAAGTCTCCGGTTCATTGGGCTTAGATGCTGGTCTAGTTTCTTTAGACCAGGAAAAAGCTTTTGATCGGGTTGAGCACCGTTATCTTTGGAAAGTTTTACAAAGGTACGGCCTCAGCCTGGGTCTGATAGCTAAGATAAAGGTCCTGTACGAGAAAATTGAGAGTGTGCTGAAGATAAACGGTGGTCTATGCAAACCTTTTATGGTAAAAAGAGGTATTCGACAAGGCTGCGCCATGTCTGGTATGTTGTACTCACTGTCTATAGAACCCATGTTGCACAATGTTCGTGTTTTTATTAATGGCCTGTTTGTACCTGATATTAGTTCAAATTTTATCTCATCAGCTTATGCTGATGACATCATCATTTTTATTAAAAATCAGGAGGACATTAATAGATTGGGCGAGATTGTTGAGACGTTTGGGAAGCTCTCAGCTGCCAAAGTGAACTGGGCCAAGAGTGAAGCGCTGGCAGTTGGGAAGTGGTCTGCGGGTCTGCCCCAGCTGCCGGGGGGGCTGAGCTGGAAGAGGGGGGGGGTTATAAACACCTAGGGGTTCATCTAGGGGATGAACAGACAGAAAGAAAGGGAGGGAAACTGGGAGGGTGTGCTGGAGAAGGTAGAGGGGAAGTTGGCTAAGTGGAGGTGGCTGCTTCCCCACATGTCCTACAGAGGAAGGGTCCTCATTATTAACAATCTGGTAGCGTCCACCTTGTGGCACAGACTGAAATGTTTAGAGCCCCCTGCTGGGCTCTTGCAAAAAGTGCAAGCGGTAATTATAAACTTTTTCTGGGACAAGTTGCATTGGGTTCCTCAGAGTGTTTTATATCTTCCGAAAGAAGAGGGGGGGCAGGGGTTAGTTCACCTGGGGAGGAGAGTGGCGGCTTTCAGGCTGCAGTTTATCCAGCGGTACCTCTTGGGGCCTAATGATGTCGTCTGGAGACAGGTAACAGGCATCATTTTAAGGAAGATAGCTGGCCTCTTTCTAGGCAAATCCTTGTTTTTATTGAATTGTGGTTCTTTTCATGTGTGTAGTTTGCCTCCTTTTTATCATGGTGTTTTCAAGGCATGGACTCTTTTTAAGTGGGAGAGACTGGGGCCCGCTGCGTCTCTGTTCTGGCTCGTGGAGGAGCCCCTGGTGTGCGGAGCTCGGCTGGACGTGCAAGATGGCAGTAGCCCTGGCCTCACCCAGCGCCTGCGCTCCACTGGGGTGGTCAAGCTGAGGCAGGTGGTGGACGTGGCAGGGCCCGGGCTCCACAACACTGAGGCTGTGGCTTCTCTCCTGGGTCTGAGGTCCAGCCGGCACACCAGAGACATCAGAGGGACTACTTCAGCGGGGCGGATGTACCGAACGAGGGGGATCCGTTTCCAGAGCTCGGACTGTCGGTGGATCAGACCGGACTGGTGAAACCAATGGGCCTTTCCAAGTCCAGGATGGATTTACATTTTCTTTCGGGGAAAAGCTTTTACAAGTACTGTGTGGTGGCTACACACAAGCACAAGCTGAGCAATCGGAGGGACACGGTGTGGAAGGAGAGGCTGCAGGGCCGTGTGCCTGTGTGGAGGCTCTTGTACAAGCCTCCCCTTAACAAGAGGACAGGAGACCTCCAGTGGAGGATCCTGCAGGGGGCTCTGGCTGTGAATAGCTTCTTTGGAAAGATCAACCCCACGGTGTCCGAGAACTGTCCTTTCTGTGACGAAACTGAGACTCTTGTCCATTGCTATCTAGACTGTCACAGACTGGGAGTCCTCTTTCATATTTTAAAAGCTGTGTTTTTAAATTGTGGAGAGGTTTGGTCAGAGGCTGCTTTCATCATTGGTGCTGGTTACGATAAGGAACATTCAAAAAAATGGTGTTTGTTGAACTTTGTGGTCGGGCAAGCCAAAGTGGCTGTTTACATAAGCAGGAAGAACCAGGTAGAAGGGGAGGCAGGCCTTGGGCTGGCAGAAATGTTTGGGGTCCTGGTGAAGGCCAGAGTCGGGGTGGATTTCAGATACCACTCTTTAATGGGCACAATGGAGGAGTTCAGGGACCTATGGTGCTTCACTTCTGCAGTATGCACTGTGCAGGAGGGGAAGCTCCTTTTTAACTCTGTGTTTGAGTGTTTATTTAGTTATTTATTATTTATTGCTGTCTAATCTAAAGTCCATTTTGTTTTGTTTAAAATGTTAATTGTTGAAGAAAGAAACTGAATAAGTTTTCTCTCTCTCTCTCTCTCTCTCTCTCTCTCTCTCTCTCTCTCTCTCTCTCTCTCTCTCTCTCTCTCTCTCTCTCTCTCTCTCTCTCTCTCTCTCTCTCTCTCTCTCTCTCTCTCTCTCTCTCTCTCTCTCTCTCTCTCTCTCTCTCTCTCTCTCTCTCTCTCTCTCTCTCTCTCTCTCTCTCTCTCTCTCTCTCTCTCTCTCTCTTCCCCCCCCCCCCCCCTACCCTCCAAGCTGGACTTAACCGAAGTAGGCAACGTGGAAATAAAGTCATTCCACCGACCAAAGTCGGTTTCCAAGGCAACAGAGAACAGAGAAGGGGGCTCCTGCTGATGATAATGACTAATTTCCCAGACACCTGTAACTGCGCACAATGACTTCCAAGCTGTATTTTAATATTCTTGCTCAATGGCACCTTAGGTGCAGCAACAGCGAGAGAGAGCGATCACCGCGTGGTCCAGACTCGATTACAGCACCGGATGTCATTAGCTCAAGGGTCATTAATAGCGCCTCCATTTAGGCTAATGTCAAGACTGCTGCGGCCACCGGCTCCCAGCCACCATCTCTTTCCCCCCTCCTTTCGTCCACTTCCGCCTTATTTAACTAAGACTTTCAACATTCGGTTTATTTCATACGATATCCTACAGGAATTGCGACTATGAACGTTGGTTGGCCACGCACCGACAGTAAGTTGTTTTTTAATTTGAACGGAGCATTATAAACGTCCCCGGAAACACTTTTGCTTTTCTTCAGCTTGGAGAGAAAGAAATGGAGGTAAAAAAAAAAAAATGCACCTGCAGGAAACTAAATCACATTCGCAAAACTCACTCACCTAACCGTACCACGCCGAATGTTGTTGTGCTGCTCTTTTGGCCTAAACACTGATACGCCGTAATTACCTGGCAACTCCTGGGACCGAGCGTTATAGCTTTGTTTAGTTTTGTCGCATTTCTCTTGTTAGGGGCCCCCTTCCCTTTACAACAGAGCAAACGAATAAACAAACACACACGTGCGGGGGGGGGGGGGGCCTCAGGAGCTCCGTTTGTTTGCGGATGTCATTGTGCGGCTTCCAGACGCCCCTCTCCTCTCCTCTCCGAGAGCTCTGCAGCGTGATTGCTGCAGCGCTTCAGATGTGGGTGGAAAAAAAACTAAAAACGAACAATCACAAAACATAGCAATTCATGACACAAACAGGGTTGCATCATGTGACTTGTTTTTGTCATGGATTGTGTGAATATTTTCTTTTGACATAATCGCGTATGTGCACGCACCAACACGACTGCGGGCGCTGCGGCACTGGGAAGCGGTCTCCTGTCACGTGTCGTATCACTGCATCACTGTGACCCGTGCGGAATACGTTCTGGCGGCAATCGCGGCCCTGCCGATGTAAACACGCGTTTACACACTTCGACACACACCATGCGGTCTGTCTGGTGGCATAAAGCTCTTGGGAAAGGCTCTCTGAATGCCTGAATGCATTCAAAATGCAAGCTTTCGTTTACTCTTGCACTCTACATACACACTCTACTCTCACACACACACACACACACACACACACACACACACACACACACACACACACACACACACACACACACACACACACACACACAGGCTGACGGAAGCTAGAAATGACATTCATTTTAATCACGTATATCTCGAATACCACCTCTTGGCTACTATTTTTCTAATTTTTTCTTCTGTCAAAACAGGAATACTAGAATAACATTTTCCTTCTTCCCCGTTTCCTCCCGCTGTCGCTGACATCTTCATTCCCAACTGGCGAAGCCACATGAAGAACGCTGTGCGTTTTCTCCGTAGGGCTCCCGCGTCGGTTAGCGTGACAGACAGTCTGCCGCAATTGGCTTTTATCTCCTCGGATGAGGGTGTCAGTCAAGTTGCTGTTTGAGGAACATGTTCTCAGAGATCTCTCTCTCTCTCTCTCTCTCTCTCTTTCTCTCTGTATCTCTGTATCTCTCTCTCCACGGGAACGCCAGTGGCGTGCGTGTGATTACAAATCAAAAACGTCCACGCCGCTGCGTGCAACGCTGCCGTCACGTGTCAACGTGCGTGGTGGTGAAAAGTGCAAAGTGCCGCTAATGAGGGTCGAACCTGGTTCAGTAGCGGTGCTCTGTCTCTGGTGCACCACTACTGAACCCTCTGTGTAGAGTTGATGTGACAAATATGAGGCACCGGGATTGACTTGTAGTTGTTCTGGTCAGTCATGTGGGAACGTCTGTCTGTCTGTCTGTGTGTCTGTGTCTGTGTCTGTGTCTGTCCTGTCCTGTCTGTGTCTCTCTCTCTGTCCTGTCTGTGTCTCTCTGTCTCTGTCTCTGTCTCTCGCCTGAAAATGAAGATCTGTACACACAAAGCGTGAAAAGCTGGTAAGGCACAGTCCCGTTCTCCGCCAGTCTCTGAATCCCTTCTTTCTTCCTCCCACGCTTGAATGCAATATCCACTGTCAGACAGCCCCAGCCAGCCCCATTCTTCAGCTTCAAGAGCCCCAGGTTGCCCACCGCCAAGACCCGTGCTGCGTATGTTGGCTTGAGGTGAGTCCTGAAGCCACAAAAGAGGTGGGGAAATGGTGACTCTTCGGGTGTACAAAGGAAACAACAACACCAGAGGAACACAGACCCCAGCAGTGGGAGAGAGAGGGGGAGAGAGACAGGGAGAGAGACAGGGAGACAGGGTAGGAGTGAGGGAAAACGGAACAACCACAGAGAAACACCAACCCCAGTAGTGGGGTTGGCAGCTTCTACTGCTGCTGGCTGTTCTGAGCAGACGGCGGGAGAATATCCTTCTGGGAAGGAAGGGAGGGAGGGAGAGGTGGAGGGGGGGGGGGGTTGGAAGGAAGAGGAAGCGAGGGAGATATAGGAAAGGAGGGAGGGATTGACCTCTAAAGAATAAGTCCCGCCTCCGAGGCTCTTGGTTCCATGTTTAAATGTCTATGGAAAATAACATGGGGGTTTTGAATAATCGTACGTGACAAACTCTGTAGGTGGCGAAGAGGTAAAAGCTGCTCAGGTTTTGAACTACACACTTTTTTCCATCTAGATTACACTTGGGTTTTGGATTGTCGGGCCGTTAAAGTAGTTAACTATTGTTAATGCTAACCGGGAGCTAGTTCTAAACTGCGCAGACTTCATTCGCCATACTTGTTAGGGAGGCGGGAGTTGCTAGCAACCATTCACAACGTGATTGTCATTTCATGCGGGAAAGGACGAGCAGCGTTGGTGCCACCTCCTCCGTAGACGCGCTCTGGTGCCATTTCGGTGAAGACAAACTAGGAAACATTGCCACATCCTAAGTCGGCGTAGATCCGCGTTAGCATAATGCTTCTTCATAATAGTTAACTACTTTAACGGCACCGTCAATCCAAAAACCAAGTGGAATCTAGATGGAGGGTTTGTGTGTGTAGTTCAAAACCTGAGCAGCTTTTACCTCTTCGCCACCTACATAGTTTGTCACGTACGATCATTCAAAACCCCCATGTTATTTTCCATAGACATTTAAACATGGAACCAAGAGCCTCAGAGGTCTATAGGGGTGAGAGAGAGAGAGAGAGAGAGAGAGAGAGAGAGAGAGAGAGAGAGAGAGAGAGAGAGAGAGAGAGAGAGAGAGAGAGAGAGAGAGAGAGAGAGAGAGAGAGAGAGAGAGAGAGAGAGAGAGAGAGAGAGAGAGAGAGAGACTATGGCCTCAAGAGGGAAGAGCAGAAGTGGATAAAAAAAAAGAGCGCACAGGAGAGAGAGACTGTGTGTTACTGTGTGTGACTCTGTGTGACACACACCTTGGAAAATGCAGTCTCCAGCCCGCTCCCTGCGGAGGGCGGCCTTGGCCGGCTGTGGCTGGCTGAGCGGCCGCTGTGTCGCAGCGTGTGAAAGGGACCAATAACGCGCTGAGTAATGGGATTGTGCCAGGACGGCGTGTGTGTGGTCATCATAGTGTGTGTGTGTGCGTGTTCATCATAGTGTGTTTGTGTGTATGTGTTTATCATAGTGTGTGTGTGTGTATGTGTGTGTGTTCAACAGTGTCTGTGTGTGTGTGTGTGTGGTCATCATAGTGTGTGTGTGTGCGTGTTCATCATAGTGTGTTTGTGTGTATGTGTTTATCATAGTGTGTGTGTGTGTATGTGTGTGTGTTCAACAGTGTCTGTGTGTGTGTGTGTGTGGTCATCATAGTGTGTGTGTGTGCGTGTTCATCATAGTGTGTTTGTGTGTATGTGTTTATCATAGTGTGTGTGTGTGTATGTGTGTGTGTTCAACAGTGTCTGTGTGTGTGTGTGTGTGTTCATCATAGTGTGTGTGTGTGTGTGTGTGTGTGTGTGTGTGTGTGTGTATGTGTGTGTGTTCAACAGTGTCTGTGTGTGTGTGTTCATCATAGTGTGTGTGTGTGTGTGTGTGTGTGTGTGTGTGTGTGTGTGTGTGTGTGTGTGTGAACAGGCTGGGACCCTGGGTGTTCCCACATGTCAGGTTAGCCTCCCAGCCTCAATGAGAGCAGCCCTCGAACCCCGATCCCGTGGAACCTTACAGGTTCACGTCAGGGTTTCCTTTCTTGGGGGGCGGATTTCAGGGGCGCACAGTCCTCTCCAATTTCTAAATCAGCCCCACACCCCTATCCCTGCCTGGTTTGGTGTTTCCCCCCCCTGATTAGCATGGCGCTAGGCTAGCTGTAAGCCCTGCGAACCTGAGGTAAAACGTTGGTTATCTATTTTGTGTGTGTTTGTGTGTGAGCCAATTTGCTCCGTATCGACTCCACACTTTTACTGAGCGCACGCGACGTCACTCTCTATTAAGGGTCCACCCGTGTGCTCGGCTAAACTCCGCCCCTCTGATCTCCTATCTCTCCCCTCTCTCCCTCCCCCCCTCGTTCTTCTGGATCAGAGACCCTCCTGCTCTATGTCCTGCCGGAGCTTTAGCTCGCATTTAGCGCGTCTCAACGCATTAGCCTCACCCTGTCACTCACCTTGCGGCTAACCTCCCGCCCGGCGACGGCCGACTGCGCGGCCATTTTGTCACTGCTTCTTTGGTGTTGTGTTGTGTGGATAGATGGCTTTGATGTTTGGTTATATCAATATATATACTACTTTCATTAGAAATATATTTTCGAAAAGCAAATTTTCAAAGAATTGGCTAAAAAGATTATAATAAAATGAAATCGGAAATCAACTTCAAATTCCATAACATTGACCGTATGAAGAGCATTTCAAACCTTACCCTCACCTAATGCTGCTATCCATTTGGATTTACGAAGTGGTAAAGTCGCAAATCTCCCAGCTTTCTTGCGGCATTTCACTGAGGCACTGATTTCATTGCTGCTTTAATCCGGTCACCAATATATGCATTGCACGGTCTTGCTTTGCGTGCAATTCAATGTAAAGTTTTGTTTTGAAGCTGGTTTGCTAAAGAGGCTATGTTGCTAATGATGACTAGCATGCTACTACTCCCCCTCGTGGCTCGACAGAAACACAAATGGCAAACTGGAAGGCTGGAGCCAGAGAAATACGTCACGTTCTCGCTGAAGCTGGTCGTTCGTACCAGCGTACCATCCAAATGGATAGCAGCATAAGCCCTGTGTGACCCCCCCTGATATGGTGAGCTCACATCAGCTTTCTCTTTGCAGATTTCGCTCTGAGCGTGTTGCAAAGAACAGAGCGAGGGAGGCAAATGAGGTGACAAATAAGAATGAGGGAGGGAAATGAGGGGACCAATCAGAGCGAAGGAGCGTGGGAGTTCCTCGTGGTGACGGACAAGCAGCGCCACAGCATTATGTCAGAGCTATAAAAAGGACCACCAAGAAAGGTTAACCGCTTTGGACAGCTCCGGGCATCTGCTTTCAGATGTGATGATGCCTCAACCTATATTTCTGGATGTTGACACTTGTATAGGCCTTGATAAATAAAGGCAAAGTGTGCGTGTGAGCGCTGACAATATCTGTTTAAAGTGGACTGCGCCTGCCTCTTCATGAGCCAATTTAGGTTTTTAATGATCTCCCGGTTTATTAATTCAAGATAGCTCCTCTGTGATTGGCTCGGGGAATCCATCTTTCCTGTCAATCACAGGTGCCGTACATGCAACATTCGATAGCGGATAAAGCTTAATGTATGTTGTACGTCCTGGCACCTAATGTACGCACTTATTGTATGTTGTACATACATCGTGTAGCATCTAATCCTAGCTATCTTTTTTTTGTGTATGGGGAATGGGTTAACATAGCTATTGTTAGTGCTTGGCACTTGGTTCTATGAACACTCTTACTCTACAGACAGTGATATATTGTTGTTTCTCTTCTTCTGACAAATGTTCTTATTGTAAGCAGCTTTGGATTAAAGAGTCTGCTAAATGCTCTTAATGTACATGTGAATAAAGAACTGAGAACAGATAAAGCAGTTCTCTTCTGCTAATTTCTGCCCTCTCTTTGAAACTCTCAAATCGTACCTACGGCTGCTTTAGCTAGGTACAGTGAAACACACGTGAAAGCGTCGCATTTTTTAATCGGTTACGTTTACAGATGTTCCTAGTAGACCCTGATTCCTTCCATGGCACGAAGGAAACGAGTTAAAAGAGGTTCATAATGAAAACGTTGACTGCAGTGCCGTTGGATGATGGTAGTGCAGGCGTGACAGAGTGGAGCTCTAAACCTTTGTGATCGGGGAGATTCAGAGTTAGGGTCTAGAGTTCATTTTTTGGTGGTAGAGGTGCCACTGGGATGCTCTATCAGAGAGGATATGACAGCCACCAATGGAAGACGATTATTTAATCTCATAATGTCTTAATGCAGACATTATTCTAGAACATTATACAAGAACATATACGTATATGTAGAATGACGTATAATTTCTCAATGTTTTTATGTGAAGCACTTTGAGTCTGGCGAGTATATGAAAAGTGCTATATAAATAAAGTTGCCTTGCCTTGCTTTGCCTTAATGTGCATAAGTCTTATCCATACTCCGGTCCAAGTTTCACCTTTGAATAATGACAAAAAAAGACATTTAAGGTAGGATTCGTAGTCCAAGATTACGCTCATCTGGTAATCATTGGAATCAGTCGGGTTGGAACATGAGGCATCCCCTCTACGCTATGATTAAAACGCTTTTGGATGAGGGGAAGTTCGATTCTTTAAACGTAGTCGCTCGCTAGAATCCAGCGCTTTGTGCTTCTTCGAGGTACAAATCCATCGATATCCTTAACTGTGCGGCCGAATGATGTGTTAACAAACAGACGGACAGCAGGGGGCCCTGTAATGAAGATGCTGACGATGAGGAAGATGAATCAGTGGAACATTGAGCTTTACGCAGACAAGAACATAGACGGGATGAGGAGAACGAGATGAAGAGGAGGATGGAAAGAGAATCAAAGGACATCCATTCTTTCCCTCGCTCAAGAGATACAAAACACAACGGTGTTTGTGTGTGTGTCTGTGTGTGTGTGTGTGTGTGTGTGTGTGTGTGTGTGTTTCTGTGTCGGGGTATGTGTGTGTGTGTGTGTGTGTGATTCTGTGTCGGGGTATGTGTGTGTGTGTGTGTGTGTGTAAGTGTGTGCGGGCGTTTCACGGCAGAGGCCCTGATCCAGGCAATTTCTGGCTGTTGTGGTTTGTTTTATACCCCACCCACACCACCCATTACTTGATGGTTGGTCCCGTTTTATGCGGAGGAGATCTACAGCTGTAGTGCATGCTCTGTATTCTAACGTCATTTGAACATTTTGCTTGGTATTTCTGTGTCTCTTTTTTTGTCAAGATGTCAGAATCCCGATTATTGTTGTTGTCTTTATTGCCTTCTTCTCCGGCCAAACTCACGTTGACATTTCAGCCCGAAGGTTAGGCTGTTTACCTCAGTCAGTCAGTCTGTCGGTCTGTCTGTCTGGCAGAGCAGCAATGAGATGTTGAGCGAGCAACAAATAAACTAGGAGGAGAGGATCATTAGTCCCAGTTCAAAGGAAAGGCCCAGCCAACCACACAGTCGGCAGATGACAGATGTACTCTGTGGCAAACATGATTCTAAATTATAGTCATTAAAAAACACAAAACAAGTGGCTGCTACCCACTTTTTTCACGGTCTGCTAACCCATGTATATGTTTGTTTTAATTTAATTGAACTTCAACACACAAACACACACATGGGCTACATACATCCACTATAGGCACCCATACTTCTGGACACACACACACACACACACACACACACACACACACACACACACACACACACACACACACACACACACACACACACACACACACACACACACACACACACACACACACACACACACACACACGGCAACACGGCAACAGAAAGAGAGCGCAGCTTCAATATGATTCATCAGGTGACCTGCTGTTCCACACATTAGCGCGAGTCTTGCCAAACATGCCACGGAAGACGTATTTATGACTCCAAGCTGCACACTGCGTCATCAATCCCTCAAATACGGGCTGCCTTCACTCGTCACCAATTAGCCACCGGCCTGTTTGCCCTGGGCACGGCCGTTCCAACCCACCTCAAGTCAAGCATGTAAACACGCTTCATACAATTTTCCAAACGATTACACCCGGGACCCGGCCTTACGGAACCGGACATTTTTCTACATCCGATCTTCTTTTCCTTCCCCCCGGCAGGGAAAAGCCCTTTCCTGATTTCCTCCCCTGTGCTTTTCCTTTCTCTCCCTCGACTTCACCGGTGACCGTCAGCAGGGTTGGTGGTGGGAGGAGGGGGGGGGGGGGGGGCACCTGTGGGCCGCGCCTGTAGCCCTCCCGCCCCCCCCCCCCCCCCCCCCGTTGGGACGCAGTGTGACAAGGGTCAGGACCGGCTGGAACCGGCTGGGCCTCAGCTCCATATGAAGTGCGATGGGGCAGCAGGGAGCTCCGCTTAGCTGCTCTTGTTTAAAGATAAGATAAGGCTAACGACTGTAATGGACCCGCAGGGAAACGGAGAGAGGAAACCGTGTGTGTGTGTGTGTGTGTGTGTGTGTGTGTGTGTGTGTGTGTGTGTGTGTGTGTGTGTGTGTGTGTGTGTGTGTGTGTGTGTGTGTGTGTGTGTGTGTGTGTGTTTTGTGCCTGGCTGGTGGAAGTAGGAGACAGGGCTGGCTTGGCTCTGTTGTGCGTTTAAATTGTCGCTGTAAACTTGAATGGCTTGGGGCAGAAAGATGATCTTGATTTAAACAAACAGAAATAACAAGAGGCATGTGTGTGTGCGCCGTGCGCTCATGCGTGTGTATATATTTGTGCACGCCCCTCGGCGTCTGCATCGTGTGTGTTTGCATGGATGTGTATGCGTACTACAGGTGTGTGTGTTTTTGTGTGTGGTTCTGTGCGTGTGTGTGTGTGTGTTTGTGTGTGTGGGTGCGTACACATGCACATATGTGTGTGTACGTGTGCAGGCCCCTTTGCGTTCGCAGAGTGTGTGTTTGCATGGATGCGTATGCGTACTACAGGTGTGTGTGTGTGTGTGTGTGTGTGTGTGTGTGTGTGTGTGTGTGTGTGTGTGTGAGAGTCATGTGCAACACCTTCCTCTTCCCCTTCCTCTATGAATGTTTCATGGGAGGCGGGTTCAGATCCGGCCAATGTCAGATTCCAGCGCTTTTCAACCGTGTACTGTCTCTCTCTCGAAGAGCAGAGGTGAAAAGCTCATGAGAAATACTTTATTCCCTGCTCCTAAAAGTCTGCAGGGGAAATAGAGCCTTCCCTGTTGAAATGTTAACGAATTCCAAGAGATTCCGATAAGTTTGGCTTGTAAGAATTTCCTGTAACACCCTCAAACGATTGCCTTAAAGGGACTCTCACCTTTGTTGCATTTGAGAATTACAGCACATTCAAATCATCCCGCCTTCCTCCAATGCCCCACCCCCTAAGAGTACAAAACTAAGCGTTATTTAAAAAAAATAAGTTCTAGACTCCCATGGGTTGTGTTTAGACTCCCAGGGGTCATAATATCTACCAGGGGTCTAGTAAACAAGAAATTTAGCAGGTGGCTCACTGTAATTTTATGGGCTTCGTGTGATACCGTTTTGAGGCCCCATGTTGAAGGACAGTGGTCCCACTGAGTATAAGAAAGGTGTATGAGCATTACAAACAGAGCAGCGGGACAACGTAGCGTCTGAGGCCGAAATGGGTCCCCTAATCGGACTGAATGGTGCGGTTGTTTGCCAACGGTCTGGAGGTCTTCCTGGAGCTCCAGACTAGCGGGACAACGTCGCGTCTGAGTCCGAAATGGGTCCCGTAATCGGACTGAGTGTGGCGGTTGTTTGCCAACGGTCTGGAGGTCTTCCTGGAGCTCAAGAGTAGCGGTACAACGTCGCGTCTGAGTCCGAAATGGGTCCCGTAATCGGACTGAGTGTGGCGGTTGGTTGCCAACAGTCTGGATGTCTTCCTGGAGCTCCAGAGTAGCGGTACAACGTCGCGTCTGAGTCCGAAATGGGTCCCGTAATCGGACTGAGTGTGGCGGTTGGTTGCCAACGGTCTGGATGTCTTCCTGGAGCTCCAGAGTAGCGGGACAACGTCGCGTCTGAGTCCGAAATGGGTCCCGTAATTGGACTGAGTGGTGCGGTTGGGTGCCAACGGTCTGGAGGTCTTCCTGGAGCTCCAGATTAGCGGGACAACGTCGCGTCTGAGTCCGAAATGGGTCCCGTAATTGGACTGAGTGGTGCGGTTGGGTGCCAACGGTCTGGAGGTCCTGAGAATCATCCAGGGGAGTGGGACCACTTGGCTTCTGAGGCCGAATCGGGTCCCCTTGTCGGACTGAATGGTGCAGTTGGTGGCCAACAGTCTGGAGGTCTTCCTGAGGCTCCAGAGGAGGGTAACTCTGTGAGTCCGAGTCCGAGATGAGTCCCCTAATCGGACTGAACGGTGCAGTTGGTGGCCAACAGTCTGGAGGTCTTCCTGAGGCTCCAGAGGAGGGTAACTCTTTGAGTCTGAGTCCGAGATGAGTCCCCTAATCGGACTGAATGGTGCAGTTGGTGGCCAACAGTCTGGAGGTCTTCCTGAGGCTCCAGAGGAGGGTAACTCTGTGAGTCTGAGTCCGAGATGAGTCCCCTAATCGGACTGAATGGTGCAGTTTCAGTACGCCGTGGACCACTTTGGTCTGCCATCGTCAGTCGCTACGGTCGGTACTCGCTACTGTCTGCCGTGGAATCAAAACAAACCCTCTAGTTGTGGACGCGCCTTGATGACGCGGGCCCGAATGCGCCACAAGAAGCAGACGGAAAACCTTATATATCCATGCAGCAAACAGACAAGTCTGTCGGCCAATAAGGTCCTTCGGTCCGAAGAATTTTATTGGTTGAAGTTTTCACTAAACATTATGAGAGTAAAATAATTGTTTGTTTTTACTCCTGGTGGGTCTGTCTTGCATATTAGAGTGTTATTACCTTATTAATACCAATTTAACCTTAACCAAAAAAAGTGTAAAAATGCAACAAAGGTGAGAGTCCCTTTAATGCTGAACATATCCGTATTTTGCCTCTAGTGTAAAACACGAACTCTTACTTGAATGATGCTCTAGGATATGGTTACTTGGGGAAATATTGTTTTGTTAAATCATTGAAGTTTGGATATATTTATTAACATACCCGAATATAGCAAGTGGTTAATAAGAACCACGGGAAATATTTGAAATATTGGCATTTTAAAATGTCACCACCGTAAGAAAATAAAGTCACAATCTTTTGTGAGAGTTGTGTTGTTTTCATCTAGTTAATAATAACACAAAATCAAAAAACATTAAAAAAAACAAGCATTTCTTGTCTTCTTTCTGTCTGAATACGATTCTTCACAGTCTGCGGTTGACCTCGGTGAGAAGAAAATAAGGACATACGAATAGAATGTCGTTCAATGCAAAAATGGGATTAGTCTTCTGGCATACCTTGACGATGCGTTCTGTTTTGCTTTCTATATCCTGATTTATGGCACACCATAAGGTCTAGTGCAGTACACGCGTCATGAGGGGAACTGTATGGTGTCTGTATGGGTGTGTGTTTGTGTCTGTGGGTTTGTTTGTGTGTGGTTGTGTGTGTTTGTTTGCGTGTTTGTGTGTGGGGGTGGGTGTATGTGCGTCTGTGTATGTTCGTATGCATATGTGTGTGTGTTTTTGTGTTTGTGTTAGTTTGTCTTTTTGTATGTGTGTGTGTTTAGAATGAATGTGTTTGTGTGTAGGTTTCTCTGCATGTATGCTCCTTTGTTTGTGTGTGATTGTGTGTATGTGTGTGCGGTTGCATGTTTTTACGTTTACATTTAGGGCATTTAGCAGACGCTTTTATCCAAAGCGACTTACAATAAGTACATTTGTCAGAAGGTGAAACAATACATCGCTGTCGGTACAGTAAGGATGTGTGTGTTTGTATGTGTGTGTTTGTGTGTGTGTGTATGTGAGCATCATGGAAACATGGGGACACCTTGTAATGTGGCGACACCTTAGCCCTCCACACACTCAAGGGTCTGTTTCAGGATTTCCCTTCACTCACGCTGCCCTTCAAAGTCAGTCTGATTTGGAGATGAGTCATCTTCAGAAACACTAGGTTTTCTTGTCTTCTTTCCTGTCTCTGTCATTGTTCTCATCACCCTCATCCTCATCTTCCTCATCATCGTCATCAGCATCAGTAGCAGCAGCAGCAGCGGCACCGCTGAGGGCACTTTGATCCTTCCTGCCTCCCTTCCTTTTCTCTTCACCGGGCTCTCTCTCTGTGTTGGGGGATATTGACTTTCTTTTTTCACAACGCATTCGTCTTCATGATTCTCTTACCCAGTCTCGAAGAGAATCAGCACCATCTTTTTTAATGATGTCAGGCTATGTTGCTGGGTATCTATATCTATATATATAGATATAGGTATATCTATAGGTATATATAGATGGATAGGGAACAAACAAGTGTGTGATGCAGTGCTTTGGATCAATTCCTGTCATGTCCCAATGGATTCTTGGATTGGTTCAGTCTCTCTCCCTCAGACAATCATGTCAACTAAT